>NC_069701.1:4485965-4785965 GCF_023699985.2 Odocoileus virginianus
TGTAACTGAAGGGCTCTTCTGCCTACACCTTGTCTTTACTTTTCTCCTTTCCTTCTTTCTTCAACACAAAGTGGGACCTGTTGGAAAGAAGGCATCTTGTGCTATAATTTCTGGCCTCTCCATCTACCCCACGTTCACCCAGAGAGAAAGTCAATGCAATGACGCCTCGTGGAGTAAACCCTGAGCTGACTGGGCTGCGGGGCACCCTGGACTAGATTGAGCTCCCTGAACTGGAAAGGTTTGCTCTCCTCGTCCTCTGCCTGCCAGACGTGTGAGGGGCTCCAGGGGTCTGTGAGCCCCTTCTCTGTGACCTTGTCCCTCAGGACTCAGGCAGTGAGCTGGGAGGGAAGATCTGATTGACTGGAAGTAGGAGATTTGCCTTAAAGAAAACTGTCAGGCCCTGATGTCTCTGCCCCATCTCTCTGAGGAGCTGGCCCTTCCTTACCTTGGAAGTGGGGCCGGCACGTGGGCAGCAGAATTTCTACATGTATATTCATCCTTTTAGCTATCAGTGAGATTTTCTTAACTGATTTCAAAAATTAGAAATTTAAAACTGTTCCATTTGAGTTAGCTTTTCCTTAAAGCCAGCATCCTTTGACTCTGCTACACTAATTTTCCAGGCCACATCTAAATTCCTGCTGGTTTCCGCCGCAACCCATCATGTGTTTACTGTGTGAAGTAAACTGCAAGTTGCTCTCTCGTGCCTGACTATTTGCCACCCCATGGACTATACAGTCCATGGGATTCTTCAGGCCAGAATACTGGAGTGGGCATCTGTCCCTTCTGCAGGTCATCTTCCCATCCCAGGGATCGAACCTGGGATTGCAGGTGGATTCTTTACCAGCTGAGCCACAAGGGAAGCCCAAGAATAAAGGAGTGGGTAGCCTATCCCCTGTGGGCGCAGGCCCTGGAGGTGAGGGGTGCAGACTCTGATTGTAAAGAGCAGCACTCAGTAGAAGCCTCAACTAAAATGGTTAGCTTAGTCCACTCCATGTAGCGGACCCTTTCATGGTTATGTGAAATATGTTAACCAGGCACTCAAAACTTGACCCAGCAAGCATTCTTCGATGTTTTCCCAGATGGACCAGGTAAACGAGCTGGTCTGGGGCCTCAGGGAACAGCTCCCTCTCTGGACAAAGCCATGTGGATGTCAGATTTCAGTCCTATGGCGATGGGCCTGTGTGTCAAAGTTTGCGGTCTTCCTTCCTGAATAGGTCCAAGCGGGCAACACCTTGTCCAGCTAGTACAGGACACCATGTGGCAATTGGCTTGGTGGACAGAGCCTCACTCCTGGGTCCAGTCTTCAGAGGGGAGAATGTACACATATGTAAGTACAGAAGAGTCCCTTCATCCATACTTTCATGAACTGGGAATAAAACTCCAGTCATAGAAGATCTAATTTAAGATTAGATTTAGTGTTTCTAAATGACTGGCTCACAGTTCATTCACACACAAAAAGTCATAAGTGGATTTCTTTCTTTCTGCCAAATCTAATTTATCTTTTTATTGAGATGTGAGCTAAAACCTATGGTCTGCAACAAAAGAAGCCACTGCAATGGGAAGCCAGCTTGCACCACCTAGAGGAAGCCCCCCCTCAGCAGTGAAGACCAAATGCACAGAGGTTCTTGAACTCTCAGTCCTGGAGTCCTTTCTAGTTATTCTGCCCCCTCTCTCCAGGAGTGGGGCCCACTGGTTCCCCTGGGGGCACAGGCCCTGGAGGTGAGGGGTGCAGACTCTGAGTGTAAAGAGCAGCTCCAGGACCCCTGCAGCCCCCACCCCTCCTGCACATCCTCCAAGGGGGACTCTGGGCTGAGCAGACCCCTGCTTTCCCAGATGCGCCAGGTACATGAACCGCTCTGGGGCCTCAGGCAAAAGCTCCCTCTCTGGACAAAACCATGCTGGGCTGTCAGAGTTTCAGTGCCTATGGAGGCGGGGATGAGAACACAAAACCCAGTGCTGCCCCCTCAAAGGTCTGAAGGGTCCCTTCCTGCCCTGAAGGAAGGTCCCAGCGGGCAGCCACCCCTTGAATCCAGGGCCAAGTCTACTGGGTCCCCGCACCACTGTGGGCAGATTGGCCTTGAGTGGACAGGAGACCACCTCACTCCTGGGTCCAGTCCCTTCAGAAGCTGCCAGGATTCCTTGGTACCACAACAGTTTCTGCACCCTGGGAATTTTGTGAGCTCCTGGAGAACCACGATTTTTAATCCCTAAACTTCCTCCTGGTCCCTGGGCCTTGGCTACTCCTGGGGATTTTCCAGAGCCAATGGAGCAGAAGACTTTTCCTCAGACCCTCTTGAGATCCAGTCCTTGGGAAAAGGGAGGTCTCTCCTACCACCAGCCTCTGGAAGCAGGTGTCTGAGACCCTGCAGCTCAAAGAGCTGGGTCCCCAGTCCCCTGGCTCATCCTACTTGCTGCTCTGTTCTGTCCAGGGGGCTTCAGAGAAGTGGGCCTGTCCATGGTTTGCTGCAGGAGACGTGATGCTCCTCACTGAGCCTAGAGCTGGAATTGTCAGAGCCTGGGTCTCTCAGGTACCTGGTTGGGGGAACCAGGAACGGTGCCTACCTTCCTGTTGAACGTGGTCTTCACCTGCCCGCGACCTACATGACACTTAACCTTGAGTCACTCAATGTCTTTCCATAGATGGACTTATACATGTAGCTACATATTTTCCCAGAGAAAATATCAGAAAGCTAAAGGAAGTAATTTTGTTTTTCAAAATGTAACAAACAAACACAGTGATATCCAATGATGTATATATTTATTTCTGTCATTTCTTTCTTTAAACAATAACTACCACATTGCATCCAGATATAAACTCATGTAAACAACCAAATATCCATTTTCTCACAGATAAATTCAAATCCATTTGGGGGGTTAAATCTTTATGCCCAAGACAAACAATCTGAAATATTAACATTCTCACTATATATCTAGAAAAGAATAGTTAACTTTAGTTTACAAGACCTAAGTAATAATAATAGAACAATACAGATTAACACTCTTTTTGATTGATAATTTACATATTAAATGTAAACACTCCTGAGAGCCAAGAACACATCAGTCAGTCTCCCTCCTAACAGCTTTTCAGTAAACACAAGATGTTCAATCTGACCTCAGGTTTGGGCTGTGGGATCCTTAGAGAGCAGAAAAGTGGCAGATGGCAATACTGGAAAGTCCAGGCCCAAAGCATAAGTCACAAAAATTTTCTGTGATACTTTCGGCCTCAGAAGCAAAGACCCTGCAGGTTCACCTACCACATGGTTCCATGCTTCTGCTGCAACCAGCAGAGGAATCTAGAATCACACCCATCGGTGAGCTGTGTGTGTGTGTGTGTGTGTGTGTGTGTTTGTGTGTGTGTGTTGGGACCAGGCACACTGGGAAGACTGGTTGAAATCACTGCCCTCCCTGACCTGCCCCCCACACCCAGGGCTCTGGTTCCTTTGCTCAACCTGCTTGCAGTCTTCCCACACACATACACACTCTGGTTCTATGCTCTCTAATTTCTGGGTATGTTGTGCTGTGCAAGCCTGCTGATCCTCTGGTCCTGTAATTCCATTCTCCATGCCCACTCCCTGCACTCCTGATTCAAGGTATGGGATAGGACATGGGATCAGAGGGGTCTGAGGCCACTGCAGCCAGAGCAGGACCGACAGATGCTATACCTGCACTGTACTGTGTTGCCTGTCAAAATCTTGTTATTGCTGTTGTTTAGTTGCTCAGTCAAGTACGACTCTTCGCAACCCCATGGACTGCAGCACATCAGGCTTCCCTGTCCTTCATTGTCTCCTAGAGTTTGCTCAAACTCATGTCCATTGAGTCAGTGATGCCATCCAACCATCTCACCATCTGTCACCCCCTTCTTCTCCTGCCCTCAATCTGTTCCAGCCTCAGAGTCTTTTCCAATGAGTCAGCTCTTCCCATCAAGTGGCCTAAGTATTAGAGCTTCACCTTCACCATCAGTCCTTCCAATGAATATTCAGAGTTGATTTCCTTTAGGATTGATTTGTTTGATCTCCTTGAAGTCCAAAGGACTCTCAAGAGGCTTCCCCAGCATCACAGTTCAAAAGCATCAATTCTTCAGCCCTCAGCCTTCTTTACAGTCCAACTCTCATATCCATACATCACTAATGGAAAAACCATAGCTTTGACTATATGAACCTTTGTCAGCAAAATGAGGTCTCTGTTTTTTAATATGCTGTCTAAGTTTGTTAAAGTTTGTCTTTAAAGGGGGAAGCATTTTTAAATTTCATGTCTGCAGTCACTGTCTGCAGTGATTTTGGAGCCCAAGAAAATAGTGTGTCACTGATTTCATTTTCACCCCATCTACTTTCCATGAAGAGATGGAACCAGATGCTGTGATGTTTGTTTTGGAAAGTTGAATTGTAAGCCAGCTTTTTCATTCTCCTCTTTCACATTCATCAAAAGGCTCCTTCGTTCCTCTTCACTTTCTGCCATAAGGGTGCTGTCATCTGCATATCTGAGGTTATTGATATTTCTCCTGGCAATAAGTATAATTGTTTCACCTCCCTCTTGAATCTTCCTCCCATCTATTCCCCATTTCACCCCTCTAGGTCTTCACAGAGCACCAGACCTAGCTCCCTGAGCTATAGAGCAACTGCTCACCAACCATCTACTTTACATATGGTAATCTGAGCCACCAGGAAAGCCTGGCTCTAGGTTTATCCACCTCAGTTCAAATGACTCATTTCCACTTATTTTTTATGGCTGAGTAACATTCCATTGTATACATGTATTTCTTCTTTATCCATTCATCCACTGATATCCATTGCTTCCATTCCCTGGATACTGTGAATAGTGCTGCAATGTTCATTGAGGTTCATGTGTATTTCTGAATTATTGCTTTCTCAGGTCATATGTCCAGTAGTGGTATTGCTGAGTCATATGGTAGTTTAGTTCTGGTTCATTTATGCAATCAAAGCACACTGCTTGCAATGTAGATGAACCCTGAAAACATTAAGTGAAAGTAACCACATATAAAAAGTCATTAATTGTGTGAACCCATTTAACTGAAAGTACATAAAATAAAACTTCAAGAACAATAAAAATGGATTAGAGGGGTGACATGAGATAGGGAGGGGAAATGGGGCATAAATATTGATGGGCTCAATTTCTTTCTGGAATGATGGATATATTCTGAAATTAGAAAGTTCTTTTTTCACTAATTTGTGTATATTACTGAAACCCACTGAATTATATACTGTAGTCTATGGTATGCACCTTTTATGTTAATAGAAGTATTACATTATTTTAAAAAGAAAAACAATTGATTATATTTTATGAAATACTCCATAATAAATTTTTATTAAAAGAAAATTCAATTAACAAACTTATACATTCAACATGGTCATGCTATTTTTTAAACATATTTCATTATGTATCATTAAATTACAATGTGCTCAGAGATAGTCAGGTATCATCCTGTGGCCTCACATGAATTTTCAGAAAACAATTTCCTCAGAGGAGATATAAAAATAAATGGTCACAGAACTTGACATTCATGGAGACCAAAGGCAAAGGAAAGGCTTCAGAGGGGAGGAGAGGAAGGAAGAAAGGAAACTATACATGAGGGAACTCCTGAAAGCATCATAGAAGCTCACAGTCATTGTCATAATCCAGAAACACGCCAATCCTACCCAGAGGCCTTTTCACAAACTGAACTAAGGGCAGGGAATTGGTGAAGAGACTATAATGGTCATTCACCTTCTTAGAAAATAGAACAGATGCTTTTTCAGAATAAATACTGATGCTAGTATCGCTTACCAAAATGTCCTTACTGACCCCCAGCATCCAGCTGGAGGGCTCAGTCACATCCACCTCCCAGTAGTGCCTCCCGGAGGTGAAGGCCTGAGCTCCCAGGACACAACACCCTCCACAACCCGGGCTGTCTGGACACTCCGTGGTGGTCCTCTCTGAACATCACCCTTGCATCATTGAGGATCGCATGGTGAATGGTCATTGTCTGCCTCAGAACGTTATCCACTGCAGAAAGAGCAGAAATCAGGGTAGAAAGAGGGATTTCTGTGTCTCTGAGAGAAAGAAGGCAGAGTTCCCTACCTAGTGAGTTGTTTCTTTTTTTTTTTTCCCCCTCCCCTAAGGAAACCCAAAGCAAAGATATCCCCAAAGGTCATGACATTTGATAGAAATCCATAAATGAAGAGCTTGAAAGCTTCTGAAAGGTTTTTCTGGCTAATCTTGTTTACATATTCCTTGCCTTTCAACCATTTTGAGATTTATCTAATAGCATTGCCGTTATTCTACCTAAGCCACTTTTAGTTTTGTGTGTGTGTCACTGCTTCCTGATTTTAGGGACAATAAATGTTCTTTGTACAACGGATAAGAAATGTGCATAAAATGCACAACACATTAAAATCCAGCAATGCTACATTTAACCTTCCAAGAGTGAAACAACCTGAATAAATCTAATATTGATGACTACTCTGAAAAGTAAATATTCTGTCTCTTTGGAACCACATGAGCAACTTGGTTGCTCCCTTTTACTTTGTCTTTGTCAATGTAACTAAATATGTGTATACGACTTTGCATTTTCATTAAGCTACAGGTTGGAAAGTCCACCTTGGATCTTTGCACTCCAACTATAGAGACAGAAAAGTGTAACAACTCTTGGAAGTTAGGCACTACCATCATTTCACTACAAATCAACTTTCCAGGAAGCTCTAAAGAAATGCAGTCCTAATCACCCTTATCTCTGAAGTGGTTCAGCATGTCCAGAATTCCAGAGACAGGCCAGCAAGTGAGCTCTGGGTTCACTGGCTGAGGCTTCTGCATCTCTGCCAAGTCAGTCCTGTTACAAATGACACCCGTCACATTTCAAGGCCAAAGTCTAATCACATGACCATTACAAGAAAGTAGTTTTTAACCCAGGACATTTTGTTAATATTCTCCTATCTGTGGTGAATTGTATATATAAAATACTCTACACAGTTGGGAATATAAAAACTTTACCATATCTTTTCCTAAATATAAATTATATCAAATTGCAACTTCCTCATTATTCTCAGACATTAATCCAGTTTTCAACTCGTTGACCCTCATTCCCTTCCTCTATTCTATTTCATGTAATACAAAGATCCTGGGCATTGTACAGAGAGAAAAAGTTCAGCCAGCAAGAGTTTTCAGTCAGCAAGTTGTCATCAAGGATATATTCAATGTCTACAGGGAAGAGTTGGTTAACCAGAGCTGTTAGCTCTTATCAGATCAGCTAGGGACTCTAATCGCAACTGGGTTACCTTAGTCCCAAAAGTCTTAATTCTCAGTAGGCAGAGGAAAGCCACTCTGAGATCCTGCCTACAAAGTAGCTTGCAGTGATGAAAGACTGAGTCACTGCTACTCCTCAGAACAAAAGCACAGTTCTTCTTATTATTCTTAGGGAATTAGCCTCTTTCAAGCTGTTTTTACCTTCCAGCTCACTGGGGTAGGTATTTCCTCTATAAGATATTAGAAAATTTCTTCCAAAGTTTTATTGTGGTGAGGCTGGAGAGAATGGAGTGAGTGGGTAAAACATAGACCAGAATATGAGAATGTTTCCAGATACATTGATTTCAGCCAAATGAAAAAGACAACTTCTGAGACCAAGGATTCAAATTCTTTTGAAATAAAATAGAATATAGCCAAAAGACAATATTGTTCATCTGTATATGAAGGTTCTGCTCCTATGGATTTACACATGGATTAAATTTGTAAATTATGGGTTGTTTATTTGTGCATTTATTTATTTACACCTTTATTTATTTTACAAGAAGTACTTCTTGGACAAAGCTATTTTAAATATATTTTAAATGTAGTAGTGTGTACATGTCAATACGAAATTCCCAATCTATCCATTTCCACAACCTTATCCTTGGTTCTGGATGGAAAACACTCAGAAAAAAAAAAAAAAATCCAGAAAGTAAAACTTGAATATTCCACATGCCAGGGAACTATTTACATTGCATTTAATTTACATTGTATATGCTAGTTATTATAAATTGTCTAGAGATGACAAAATGTACTGGAGCATGCTTGTAAGTTAACTGCAAATCCTATGGCATTTTGTATAAGGAATCCTGCACCCTGGAATTTAGATATTGGGGAGGGCCTGAAAACAAGCTCCCATGCTACTGTTAGGGGAAGCACACTGACTGAAACCGCCCACCCTGGCCAGGCCCCATAGTAACCATTTCCATGAGCTGTTTTATGATGGGAGGTCCTGGTAATGAACACGGAACTAATAAGCCACCACCAACTGGAAGAGTGGGAAAGATCAAAAGGAGACTCCACAGGTCCGACCACCCCCCAGAATCCTTCTCTCTGGCATCCATCTTGGATGAACAAGGCGTGCACCACAAGGAAGGACTCTGAGTCAGAATGATTGGCTAAAGACAACCTGGAAACTAACTCCATCATCATAAACCCTGAGACTGCCAGACATGTGGCAGAGCAGTCCTCCTGGGTTCACTTCCACTTCTGCTTTCTGACCCAGCGCCCTCTAAGAAAATCTCTTACTTTGTCAGCGCACTTGTCTCTTTGGACAATTCATTTCCAAGTGTTAGACTAGAGCCTGCTTTCAGGCCCTGGAAGGGGTCCCCTTTCCTGCAACAGTACTAAGGAATGACTGTGCATCCACTTTATTAAAAAGGAGAACAACTGTTCCAGAAATCAAAAAGCATTAGTGTATACTCATTTTTGCAATGTTTCCCAAGATCTGCAATGAGAAAAAAAAAAAAAGAGAGAGATCATGAGACTTCCTTTCGCTCAGTAAGATTGTTTTGCTACTTCTTCTCTGTTTCTCCTCTATTCTTTGTTCTATAAGATTGTTTTGCTAATTCTCTTCTAAGGCATACTTGGAAGACATCCTAATAACTTACACTAAGCTAAAACATGACGGGCTCCCTCGGGGCACATTAAGGAAGGAAGGAGGTCAGAAGAGTGTGTGTAATGATGCAGCGACATCTAGGATTCCATTATTACTAATTGCCAGGGCTATTCCCAAGGCTGGAGCTCACCGTTTAACAAAACAACTGAACCAAAAGAGGGAACCATATAAAACAAATTAGAGTGAAATTGTTGACTAGTTCTAACAATCTTGTCTAGAGAACAGGCAAAACTTCAATGTCTCCAGAAAATTTGGGATAATGGGGAGTGACAAGGATTTAGGGGAACACATATTGAAATTTACTCCAAGAATATTAACTTTCACCTGGTCACAGAATTTTTCTGATTTTGGATTATTGGCCTGGATAGTATTCCTGATCACACTTAAAACTGTAGTCATATTTTAGCTAGGCAATGAGCAAAAATCTTTCAAAGATTACCAGGATACGGTGAAATAAATGATTAGACAAATACAATAATGGGAGTCTACTAGCATCATCCCTTAGCTGAGAGTAACAATATATGCAGATAACATTTCAGTGTCATGGCAGCTCGTCTAGAAGAGTGTTTCTCTCTCTGAGGACGAACCCTCCTTTCTCATCTGGAGCAGCTCCATGTACGGCTTGTGGCACATATCGGTCAGCTCTCCGTACATTTCTTTCAGACTTTCTTTCTGTTGAGTCATTCTGAACACACTCTCCTTGAATTGCTGACAAATCTCCTTGGCTTCTTTCTTCAGGGCCTCCAGATGCAGTTTCTCCTCCTCCTGAAGTGACAGATGCATCCTCTGGTATTCAAATTTAATCATCACCTCCCTTGAGGCCACATATTTCTGAGGGGATACTGGATTCAAAGCATTGCTTATGTTCACATTCAAAAAACACTTCAAATGTCATTTCCTAGATGCCATCAAGAAAGTTCTTGACAAACTGTTTGCCCCACATATCTCCCTGGCCATGATTTCTCTGCATTCCTAGTTTTTTCCTTGTTTGAATCAAGCCATCCAAGGAGTCCCAAATTCCGCCCTCAGGAGGATTCATCAGGGTTCTTACTCCATCAATTATTTCCTCTCTAACATGGATCTTGTTGTTTGCTTGTTCCTTGCCATGATTTTTCTAAATATTCTTTAATGAGGTAAATCTAATTTTGTACAGTTTTTAAAATATGCTCTCTTTTCCCTTTAGGTACTACTCTATTCCTCTCCTCTGCTTGAGAGTCACATTTAGTGCAGTGTTGTCTTATACTTCATTTCTGAGAAGTTTTAACCAAATCATCAAAATTTGGCCTAGGACCACTTCGTGTCGTGGTTTTCCCATGTATTAGCATTCCTTGAACTAGCATGTATTGGACTGTTTTAATTGTGGTTACTGATAGGTCATTTGAAACCACACCTTTTCAAGGGAAGAGATCAACATCTTTTAATGGGAATGTAAACAGGTCTAAAAGCTAGAATTATATCAATATCTGTATAAAGAAATAGTAACTTTTTTATTCTTACCTTAAATGATAGAGGTTTTTAGCTTCCTGATTCAGAATGGTTTGCATTTCTTCTCTCATTTTCCATAAAAAGCCCATTCTCTTCAGGAGTTTCTCCTGCAAAATATCCATGGGATTTAGTGACAAAGAAGATGACCATGAAAATTCCATCCCCCTATTCATGATCAAAGACAGTTGTTGGTTACACATAAACCATGAGTTAGAAGGCTGTGGTCAGATTTTCCCACACTGATCTGCATCTAATGGATACTAGAGTGAGAGAAGTGTGTGCTAGGAACTGGGGGAACATTGCAGATACTAAAATACATGTCCTAAGAAATTGAGACTCACATATTTATATAGCTTGATTAGGAAAGCTTCAAGCTCCCATCAGAAGCCTGTGTCCCTGATGCCACCCACCCCGGGATGCTGCATTTCCACGCGTGTTGACAACTGGGCAACAACACTGACGGGACACATTATATGTGAGGATCCACATTCAGAAATCCCAACTCCACTATCTCCATCCCATCACCATCATAGCATCCTTGTCTTTCTCTCTGATTTGGGAGCCTCTAGATTCCAAACTGCTCCAGAGGTATCACCTACCTGGGACTCCTCAGCAGCCCTGTGTATGGGACTGTGGCTGTGAGCTGCATGCTCGGGGCATTCAGAGCAGGGCCCGCAGAGCAGGGTCTGGTCAGCCTCACAGAAGAGGCCTCTGGCTTCCTGGTGTGTCTCACAGATCTGCTCCTCAGAGCGGTGGTCGTGGTCAGCTCTGGCCTGTCTGGCAAGGGAAGCCAGCCTCTTGAGGGCAATATTGGTTTTGAAATGGGGCCTCTCTGATATTCCCCTGCACTCAGGGCAGCTCTTCAGAATCCAGTCTTCCTCCCAGCAAAGGCTCAGACAGGGACGGCAGAAGCTGTGCCCACAGTCTATGGTGACGGGGTCCAGGAAGCAGTTCATGCAGATGGAGCAGGTGAGTTCCTGCTGGAAGGCTTCCAGTGTGTCTGAATCCATGTTTCTAAATGTTAAAGAGTGAAATAGAATATATATATATACACATATACATATACACACACACACATATATATATATATTCATATATACATATGAGAGAAAATATTTCTTCTCCCTCAATTAAGGAAAATAAGCCTTTGTCACAGTCCTCTTTTAAACTCTAAGTTCCATATCTGCTAGCCTCCAATACAAACTGAGCCGCTTCAGTTGTGTCCAATCTTTGTGAACCTTTGGACTGTAGCCCGCCAGTCTCCCCTGTCCATGGTATTCTCCAGACAAGAATACTGGAGTGGGTTGCCGTGCCTTACTCCAGATCTTTCTTACCCAGGGAATGAACCCATGTCTCTTATATGTTGTGCATTGGCAGGCAGGCTCTTTACCACTATCGCCACTTGGACTTCCCTGATGGCACAGGGGGTGAAGAATCTGTCTGCAGCACAGGAGATGCAGGTTTGAGTCCTGGGTCGGGAAGATCCCTGGAGAAGGAAATGTCAATCCACTCCTGTATCTTGCCTGGAAATCCCATGGTTATGGGAGCCTGGTGGGCTATAGTCAATTGGGTCCCAAAGAGCTGAACGTGACTGAGCGACTCAGCACAAGCACAGTAGAAAGCTAGAGATGGTGATTACAGACAGGTGGGATCCATGCTGTAATAAAAAGGGTGGCATTAGATAAGAGAGTCACTAGCAGCACTTTTTATTTAAAGTTCTCCTGAGGGTAAATGTTAGGATGACTCCAGAGTTACTTTTGTCAGCTGATTGGTACAAAAGCACATATGCAGTCTCCTTCAGTCTCTCTCTCTCTCTATTTCTCCCTGACTGGAACCAGCACTAGCACACACTTTGTCTCTATGCTAATGTTCTCTATGCCTTCTGCCTTCAAAGTGGCATACATGCTTTTCTAAAGTCAAATAAAATTATTTATGAATAATTTAAATTTAGTATAATCAACACTGGCTTTCACTTTGATGTCCTAAAACTGTAAACAGGTCGGTATTTGCTTATAACTTAAATAACAAAACTACTCCTTTCAAGGGGAAGAAAAAAAAATTATGTCCTTGCTCATTCAGGAAAATGATTTTTCCTGGAGTCAGTTTAAACCACCAGAGCATTCATATTTTGAACTGGTGAATATTCCTAGCTAACAATAATCAGTAAAAAAAGAATCAATTGTTTAATAAACCAAAGAAATATGTTTGAATATACACAAGGATTTCCTCTCTACAGTAGAAATTCCAGATATTTGGTTAATGCAAGAACATCAGATTCATTATTTTCTGATATTTCCCTCTTGGCCCATTCCACTGCTTTGGAATCTCTACTGGTTGATTGGATCCATTCTGAACACTTTTCAGTCATGGACTGAAAAGTGATGACTTTAAAATGGTAGTTAAAATGTGACCATTTCAAGAAGGTTTTCTGATTAATTGAACCCATTAATTCATATTCATCTATATAAAGACTATGAATTGTAGACATTATGTTGAACATTTTAAGAGTACTATGTGTTTTATTTCCCTGGGTTGGGAAGATCCTCTGGAGAAGGGAATGGCACACACTCCTGTATTCTAGCCTGGAAAATCCCATAGACAGAGGAGCCTGGCAGGCTACAGTCCATGGGTTCACAAAGGGTCAGACACAGCTGAGGGGCTAAGCATGCACACATGTGTTTTATAAATACTCATGTCTCTAGAAAACTCTTTTAAGACATAACAACATCTAATAACATATATGGTCATGAAATAATGATGCTTAAATAGCTTAACATTATAAATAGCAATATATTAAACCTAACTTATTAACAGTTATTTTGATTTTTTAAGTCAACTTGTTTTCTTGGACGAGACCCATGCAGGTAAAGAGGTAATGAAAAGCATTTGGGTAAGAGAAAGTGGGCATGAATATATACTTTTAGTTATCATACTCTGTGACTAAATATTTGCTTTAACCATATGATTACTGTTTTCTTCCCTGTCTATGAGAAATTGAATAGGAGAGGTGACTTTTTCCCAAGGGTGAGAATATAGGCCTGGTCAAAAAAAGAGACAGAAAAACTTTTGCTCAATTGAACAGGGATAACACCAGCTTTAGGATCTTCCCTGTAGCTCATACGGTAAAGAATCTGACTGCAATGCAGAATCCCTGGATCTGGAAGATCCTCTGGAGAAGGGAATGGAAATCCACTCTAGTATTCTTGCCAGGAGAATCCCATAGACACAGGAGTCTCACAGGCTATAGTCCATGGGGTTGCAAGGAGTTGACACAATTTAGTGATTCAACAACAATAATAACAGGAGAATCTAATATGTGTTTTTTTTTTAATATTTCTAGATTTTTAAAATAGATTAACTCTTTTAATCTCCTCAAAACTATTTACTAATTTTCAATTTTCATCCACATTTTATGAGGAAGTTACTATGGCTTTCCTGATCACTCAGTTGGTAAAGAATTCACCCAATGCAGGAGACCCTGGTTCAATTCCTGGGTTGGGAAGATTCCCCTGGAGAAGGGGAAGGCTACCCACTCCAGTATTCTGGCATGGAGAATTCCATGGACTATATAGTCCATGGGGTCACAAAGAGTTGGACATGACTGAACGACTTTCACTTTCTTTCACTTCTTGACATGGTATTGGTAAAAGAAGTTACTGGTCTACAAATTCCACAGGGGATAAATGCTTGATGCAGTGTTCACATATAGATATTGCTAATAGGAAAAAAAAATTACCTTTCTGTCCACAATCACTGAAAGTTTCATTTCTAAGTGAACATAGCAGAACTTCATTGTACCTTGATAGAACTCACCTTTGGCTACAGTTGATGAAACATTCTACTCCTATTCCTTAGGTAGCTTTGTTAAATTCAGTTCAGCTTAGGTGCTCACCTCCTCCTGGCAGAAACTTTCTAAAGTCTCCACAGTGCAGCCTACTTTAATCCAGACATCTACTAGACTCTGGAGAAGAAGGAGTTTGCATCTTCAAGAGGTGCTTTATAAATTCTCTGAAGACCACACCCATAATCTCCAATTGATAGTGTTATGAGCCCTATAAATAGGTATAGGTGCACATGATTAGATTTTTGCGGTGTTGAAACAACTTTAAGATGCCAATGATTGAAGTCAAACTTTTTTTTTTTTTTCTCCATTTATTTTTATTAGTTGGAGGTTAATTACTCTACAATACTATAGTGAGTTTTGCCATACATTGACATGAATCAGCCATGGATTTACATGTTTTCCCCATCCCGATCCCCTCTCCCACCTCCCTCTCTACCCAGTCCCTCTGGGTCTTCCCAGTGCACCAGGCCCAAGCACTTGTCTCATGCATCCAACCTGGGCTGGTGATCTGTTTCACCCTAGATAATATACATGTTTCGATGCTGTTCTCTCAAAACATCCCACCCTCGCCTTCTCCCACAGAGTCCAAAAGTCTGTTCTGTACATTTGTGTCTCTTTTTCTGTTTTGCATATAGGGTTATTATTACCATCTTTCTAAATTCCATATATATGTGTTGGTATGCTGTAATGTTCTTTATCTTTCTGGCTTACTCCACTCTGTATAATGGGCTCCAGTTTCATCCATCTCATTTTAAAACCTACTTAATTCAATTACCACATTCCAATCTCCACTAAACAGTCTATGCTGAATTTATAGTTGTAATCCATGAAGCTGTTGTTTGGACAATAAATGAACTACACAGTATGAATTTAATATCTCCATTTAATGAACTAGACTATATTTCTAATTCTAGATGACAATTATATCTATTACTTTGGGTAAGAATCCCTTAGAAGAAATGGAATAGCTCTCATAGTCAATAAGAGTCTGAAATGCAGTACTTGGGTGGAATCTCAAAAATGACAAAATGATGTCAGTTTGTTTCCAAGGTAAATGATTCAACACCACAAATATCCAAATCTGTCTTCAATCACTGATGTGGAAGAAACTGAAGTTGATTTGTTCTATGATGACCTACAGCACCTTCTAGAACTAACAACAAAAAAAGCTGTCCTTTACATTATACAACATGAAATGCAAAAGTATAAAGTCAAGAAAAACCCAGAATATCAGTCAAGTTTGGCCTCACAGTGCATATGAAGCGGGGCAAAGGCTAACAGACTTTTTCCAAAAGAACATACTGTCAAAGCAAACACCCTTGCCAACAACACAAAAGATGACTCTACAGATGGACATCACCAGATGGTCAATACCAAAATCACATTGATTATGTTTTTATAAAGCCCAAAGTGGAGAAGCTCTGTACAGTCAGTAAAAGCAAGACCTGGAGTTGATTGTGGCTCAGATTTCGAGTTCTTACTACAAAATTCAGACTTAAATTGAAGAAAGTAGGGGAAACCACTAGGCTTTTCAGGTGTGACCTAAACCAAATCCCTTATTCAGTGGAGGTCATGAATAGATTCAATGTATTAGATTTGGTAGTGAGAATGCTGAAGAACTATGGACGGAGGTTCATAACTCTGTACAGCAGGCAGTGACCAAAACCATTCCAATAAAAAGGAAATGCAAGGAAGCAAAGTGGATGTCTGAGAAGGTTTTATAAATAAGTAGCTGAGGAAAGAAGAAAAATGAAAGGCAAGGGAGAAAAGGAAAGATATACCTAACCAAGTACAGAGTTCCAGAAAACTGCAAGGAAGAGAAGAAGGCCTTTGTAAATGAACAATGCAAAAAATAGAGGTAAACAACAGAATGGGAAAAACCAGAGATTTCTTCTAGAAAATTGGAGATATCAAGGGAATATTTCTTACAATGATGGGATGATAAAGGACAGAAATGGTAAGGACTGAGCAGAAGCAGAAGGGGTTAAGAAGGCATGGCAAGAACACACAGAACTGTATAAGAGGGGATCTTAATGACCTGGATAACCACGACACTAAACTAGAGTCAGACATCCTGGAATGTGAAGTCGTGGGTCTTAGGAAGCATTACTGCAAATAAAGCTAGTAGAGGTGATAAAATTCCACTTGAACTAGTTAAATCCTAAAAGATGATACCATTAAACTGCTGCACTCAAAAGGTCAGCAAATTTGGAAGCTCAGTAGAAGCCACAGAACTGGAAAAGGCCACTTTTCAACCCAATCTCAAAAAAGGGCAATGCTAAAGAATGTACAAACTGCCCTACAGTTGCCCTAATTTCACATGCTGGCAAAGTTATGCTCAAAATCCTTCATGCTAGGCTTCAGCAGTACATGTACTGAAAACTTTCAGATGTACAAGATGGATTTCAAAAAGGCAGAGGAACCAGAAATCCAATTTCCAACATCTGTTGGATCAAATTCTGCAAAGGAATCCCAGAGAAACATCTATTTCTGTTTCATTGGTTATACTAAAACTTTGACTGTGTGGATTACAATAAATTGTAGGAAATTCTTAAGGAGACTGGAGTACTAGACCACCTTATCTGTCTCCTGAAAAACCTGTATACATATCAAAAGAAACAGTTAGAACCAGACATGGAACAAGGAACCACTTCCAAACTGGGAAAGGAGTATGATAAGACTGTATTTTTTCACCCTGCTTAATCAACTTACATGCAGTGTATGCATGTGTGTGTGTGTGTGTGCTCAGTTACTACAGCTGTATCCGACTCTTTGCGACACTGTAGATGGAAGCCCACCAGGCTCCTGTGTCCATGGGATTCTCCAGGCAAGAATACTGGAGTGGTTTCCATGCCCTCCTCCAGGGGATCTTCCTTACCCAGAGGTGGAGTCTCTATCTCCTGCATCTTCTGCATTGAGGACAGGTTCTTTATTGCTGAGGCCCTGGGGAAGCCCCTATATGCACAGTGCATCAGGCAAAATGCCAGGCTGGATGAATCACAAGCTGGAATCAAGATTGCTGGGAGAAATATCAACAACCTCAAATATGAAGATGATACCACTCTAATGGCAGCAAGTGAAAAGGAACTAAAGAGTCTTTTGATGAGAGTGAAAAAGGAGAATGAATAAGTTGACTTGAAACTCAACATTAAAAATCCTAAGATTATGGCATCCAATCCCATCATTTTATGGCAAATATCCAAGGAAAAATTGGAAGCAGTGACAGATTTTTTTTTTCTTGAACTCAAAAATCACTGTGGACAATGACTGCCACTGTGAGATTAAAAGATGCTTGCTTCTTGGAAGAAAAGGTATGAAAAATCTAGGCAGTGTATTAAAAAGCAGAGACATCATCTTGCTGACAAAGGTTCAAATATTAAAAGCTATGGTTTTTCCAGTAGTCTTATACAGATGTGAGAGTTGATCCATAACTCTCACATTGGCTGAGCACTGGAAAAAATGATGCTTTCAAATTGTGATGTTGGAGAAGACTCTTGAGAATCCTTGGAACTTCAAGGAGATCAAGACAGTCAATCCTAAAGTAAATCAACCCTGAATATTCATTGGAAGGACTGTTGCTGAAGCTTTAATATCTTGGCCACCTGATGCAAAGAGACAACTCATGGGAAAAGATCTTGATTCTGGGCAAGATTGAAGAGAAACAGAGAAGTGGGCAGTAGAAGATGGGACAGTGAGATGGCATCACAAACTCAATGGACATTAATTTGAGTAAACTCTGGGACACAGTGGCAGAGAGAGGAGCCTGGTGTGCTACATTTCATGGGGTAGAAAAATTCTGGCATGACTTAGCAACTGAACCACAACATCAACCCCCAGAAACCAAAGGATAATCTACCCTTTTTTAAAGAATAGACAAGATTTAGTGACTTTGTTTTATTTCATAGAACAGATAAAAAAGATAACTTTCACTTTACAGGTAAGAGACCTTCCAAATACTATCTTAACCAAGCAATCATGTTTAACATCAACAGTTATGTCAGGTTGATACTAGATACTTCTGATTGGATGTAATAAGAAGAATGATATGTCTTTGTGTGGTTCCTCTCTAAAACATTTGCTGTTGTTCAGTGGCTAAGTTGTGTCTGACTTTTTGCAACTCTGGAGAGTTCAGCAAAGTTTGCTCAGACTCACGTCCATTGAGTTGGTGATGCAATTCAATCATCTCGTTGTCTGTTGCTCCCTTCTCCTCCTGCCCTCAGTCTTTCCCAGCATCAGAGTCTTTTCCAACGAGCTCACTCTTTGCATTAGGTGACCTGAGTATCGGAGCCTCAGCTTCAGCATCAGTCCTTCCAATGAATATTCAGGGTTGATTTCCTTTAGGATTGACTGTCCAAGGGACTCTCAAGAATATTTTCCAACACCACAATTTGAAAGCACCAATCCTTTGACCCTCAGCCTTCTTTACTGTCCAACTCTCACATCTCAAATTTTTTTTTTAAAAAAGAAAAAAACCTGTCAAATACCATTGCTTTTTCTGTAAAATATCATTGTTTTTCATATCACAAGTTCAGTGTGTGTATTGGGTGGAAGCCTGATGTGATGGTGGAAGTGTAACGGATGGAACCACCATCTGAATCTCCACAGCAGGGTCTACTTTTCCTCAGTTCTGTTCGATGCTCCCACTTTTCTTTTGTGGTGTCTGTGGAGGGTGTCAGCTCAGGAACAGCCCCTCACTTTGCCCTTGCTCAGCAATTTCTGTTCCCCACTGTGATGGTTTGAGAGTAGTTCCCCCCTGCGTGATAGACTCAGACCAAACTGCTGAGTGTGAAGATCTCAGCAAGGACTTGTGTCCATTTGGTCCCATCAGATTTGAGAATCAGTCAATTCTTGCCGTGGAAAAAAACAATGTTTAAAATCTCATGTGGAATTGTCATCAGTGTGTAAAAAATTCCATGCTGTGTGTAAGTCATGAATCTGAGTCATTGTCTATGATATAAAAACAACACTAAATGCCAAGAAATAGGAAGAGTGGGGATGTATATTTGTGTAAAGAGCAGATGGGGCATTTGAAGAGAAGAAAACCAAGGACCATGTACGGGGTGAGTACTAAGACTCTGAGCAATTGTAGCTAAGTTGCATCTAGGATAAGTTCCAGAAACTGAACTGATTCTGTCAAGTTGGGAGGCCTTTGATGTCCAAGAAAAGGCCTGACCCAGGGATTCAACTCAGTTCTCCCACATTGCAGGCAGATTCTTTACCATCTGAGCCACCTGTAAAGCCCAGTAGACTAATGTCCGTTCTTAAAAATTAAATACTAGCAATGACACCCTAATTTCGTAACAGACTGACACAAAAGGAAAAGTCAACATTTCCCCCCAAGTAATGACAGAAATAAAAATATCATTTCCTGGGAAGTATAAAACAGGCCACAATATTACTCCATCACTGAGGATTATATCCTACTAATAATTTTTCTTTTCTTTTAAAAATATCATTTTCTTAATATTAGCTCCAAGGAAATCAGAAGCATCCAGGAGAGTGTGAATCAAAAGTTCTTCTCTACCATATTTTATTGGTGTATATGAGTGTGTATGTATATGACTGTGAAGTGTGTGTGTGTGTGTGTTGTGGAAGGAAACATGAAAAATTTAGTGCCCATAATATTTGATTTGACCAACATTCTTATGATATGTCTCAAAAAAATGGATACCTTTTTACATATTTCCTCCTACAGTAGAAAAGTTAAACATGGATGAATGATCCATCTCTGTGGTTACTGTAATCCACTTACAGTATATGTAACTGAATTTTGCTCACGAAATGACAGAAATACACATTTACACCAAAATCTATTCTATATTACAGAGGAGGTAGGTAAAAGTTTATTTCCCTTTAGTATTAAACATAAAACCACAGGGAAAACTAGTTGTGTAAGTAGTACCCATAATTCTCAATTATATGAGTAGTGTTTTTAGAAGTCACCATTTCCATAGAGTCATGGTGAGAAGGGAAAAGAGGTAGAATTCAGTTTTGTGGTGTCTATTTTCTACTCAAGGAGTAATTTGTAGATCCCTGTGATCTACTTTCTAGGAGTAACAGTGGCCCTTCCTGTTCCATCACAGCAAGGCCCCTTGCTCTCTGTAAAAATACCAAGGAACTTTGCTTTACCTGATATGGAATAGGGGAAGGGAATGAAGTTCAATGAGTTGAAAATTGAAATAATGTCTGAGAAAAATGGGGAAGTTTAAGTTGGATATAATTTATATTTTCGAAAAAATAGAGTAATATTTATATTCACAAGGGAATTGTATGGTTTTAATTTTCTCTGTATTATAATTGAATTTATTATTCGTTGTACAAATAATATTTATTATTTCTAAAATCAGAAGGAATTGATATAAAAGACTAAGACCATCTTAGATGAAATGACTGTAAGGCTATTAGATCAATCTCAAGTAACTCAAAGCAAGAGATATGTGAACATGATTATCCAGAACATCTTTTTGAAGCTTTCTGTATTCATTGTTGGATTTCAATCAAATTTTTGGACCTTTGAAAATGTGATAGGTGGAGAAAACATCTCAATAAGTATCCACATGATAGCAAAGTGCCACCTACATGCTCCATGGTATAAAATAAAAGGGACACAAAAAAATCTTTCTAATGCAAACTGAAATAATGTCTTGGGTGAGTCCTGAAATAAAGTATCAAGGTTAGTGAGCATGTGCATGCTCAGTTGTGTCCGACTCTGTGAGCCCATGGACTGTGGTTGGCCAGGCTCCTATGCCTATGGGATTTTCCAGGCAAGAATACTGGAGTGGGTTGCCATTTCCTTCTCCATGGGATCTTCCTGACCCAGGGATCAAATACGTGTCTCCCATATCACCTGCGTTGGTAGGCAGATTCTTTACCACTGAGCCTCCTGGCAATTCCCAATGTATAAAGAGGTCGAACTAAATCAGACTTCACAGAATTCATAATATGTTTGCCTTTTTTTTTTTCTTTTACTATGTGATTGGAGGTGTTTCTATATGCCATAGAGATAGTAATACCTTTGTTCCTCATAGAAGACTCAGTCTGAACTCCCTTTGTAGTTTGCGCTCTGTCTTTCCTTGGACAAGGGGAAATGAAATAACTCATAGATTAGAGAGACTTTCTCTCTTCAGGATATGGAAATCCCACTATGGACTTGAATTTTCTCTTTCTCCCTTGGATAACTTTGAGTCAGAAAATTATCATCCATAGTATGAATATTTCTGAGGATGATGGAAGTGTGAAGTTTTGAGATGACCATTCCTGAATTTTTCTTTGAAAAAGAAAACGTGTCTAGTAAAAGATATAAGTGGTACTACAGAAAAATATTGAATCAAAAATAGTACATAACAGGCTTCAGCTTCCCAGTTTGAACTCCTGCAGCCCAGAATTCCGCGGCCACCGCAGCGGGCGGGAGAGCAGAAAGCGGTCCTCAGGCCCCTCTGACCTGCGGGGCTAGAGACAAGCAGCCCCAACCCCGACTCAGGGTCAAGGCTTCCCCCTGGAGACGGGCGTTTGGAGTCCTGGGGAGACCTTAGACTCTGTCCTTTCTCTGGCATCACCGCTGATGGAGCCACCTCCTTCCACAGAGACCTGCCTTCCCCGAGAGCAGCGTGTCTTTCAGGAGAACCGGGTCTGCCGGGGTCTGAGCCCGGGCGGTCCTGGTGGTCAGTGCGCTCCGGCCCCGCCGCTGAGGGGCCCGCCCGAGGGGGGCGCGGGGCTGGAGGCGCTGGGACACCCGCTCCAGGGGCTCCGGGAGGGACGCCAAGTCCCCACGGCCGCAGGGCTCAGAGCCCGCGTTTCTGGGAAGGATCTTGGCTCTGTCCGCCCAGGAGTCCGCAGGCCCAGTAGGGAGTCAGGAGGACGTGCGTGGCGATGGGAGAACGGCCGTATTCCCGGATCTTAAACGGGCTGCTCCAGGGAACCCCAGCATCTTTTGTCTGCAAGTGCCCGACGGGGCCCCGGAGTCCATGCCGTCCTGAGGATACTGTGTCCCGATGGACGTGGCCCGAGTGTCAGAAAAGAACTCAGATCCGCGGCACCACATGCGGGTCTTGGCGAGAGTCACTGCTGCAAAGAGGGGTGCTGGACCACTGAGCCGGAGGGGGTTCCCGGAACGTCTGTAACTGGGACTTCTCGGGCTCTTTTGCGGAGCCCTGTTGGTCCCTGAACAAGGAAGGCTCTGCGTACGCCGTCTGCAGATCCCACAGCTGTTCCAGGGCACGGCCCCAAGGGGTATTCTCTGTCCAGTGTGACACGGGAAGAAAAGCCCCTGAGGCAGGAAAAGAAAAACAAATGTATGATATTGATCACATGTGAAATCCAAACTAAGGGTACCAATGAGGTTACTGACAAAACTGAGACACAGATGAAGAAAACTACGGAACGTTACCAGGCCCTAAGAAACAGGCGGGGGATGGGAGGGATAGAGTGGAGACGTGGATTGTCATATATCCACTACTATTCATAAAATAGACAATAAGTAAGGACTTACTGTATAGCACAGGGAATTCTGTCCTACACTCTGCAATGTCCTATATGGGAAAAGAATCTTAACAAAGACTGGATACATGTCTTCATATGATTGATTCACCATGCTGTACAAGAGAAACTAACACAACATTGAAAATCAAAGCTATTTCAATAAAAGTTTAAAATAAATAAATTTTCCTGTCTAATGTCCTTCCTTGAGTGAAGGGCCATGGCCCATCACTGATTAAGTAGAAAAAGGTTTTGAGGTCAGTCATAGTAAAGAAAACTTTTAGAGTTAGTTGCCAAAAACAGACAATATCATATTTCTTTCACAAATTATCTATGATTTTTTAGTCGATATTGTAGTGTATAAAACTATGACATACTCATCCCAGTGCACCAACCCCGAGCACCTGTCTCATGCATCCAACCTGGGCTGGTGATCTGTTTCACCCTTGATAATGTATGGCAAAAACCACTACAATATTGTAAAGTAATTAGCTTCCAACTAACAAAAACAAATGGAAAAAAAAACTATGACATAGTCATTAACTCCAAACCTAGCATCAATATTTCCACTATGCATACATATTGAATAATAGAATGAGAGGGTATGAGGTCATATGCAAGGAGAGAGACAGAGTCTTAGAGAATCACAAACAGCTATTGTGTGTGGAGTTATAGACATAAAGACAAAAAACTATAGTGTGTAACCTAAAAAATCCAACAAAACAAAAAATCTTCAAAAGGAAAAATTTGATGCAGAACTCAATGAAAAGAATAAAATTTGAGAGAAATTTAGTTCAGATGACGTTGAGAATACATATCAGAGGGCTATCTCAGAGTAGTAAGTGGTATTTAAGGGGAGATTGAGTGTCCTGGGTTGAAATTGGAATCTGAAGGACTCCTATTTCTGAAGAAATATCACCAAACAAATGCAGCCAAATTCAGACAGACAAGTAAATCTAGTGGGTGAAGAATCTAGATGGGTCGATGCAATTAGGACTATCCTATTGCTCATAGAATGGAGATATGAAATCCATATTTGGGAGTTCAATTATTTTCAAACAACAACTTCAAGGATAACAAGTGTAAACTCCTGGAGGGGGGTTTTACCAGATACTGCATTGTGGCAGTTGGTTTAAATAGGTTTCCAAGGTTTGACTTCAATCACTTGTATCCAGATGTATTTACAGTTTTACAAAAATCTAATCATGAGCACCTGTATATTTTCAGAGGGTTGATAACAACATCACTTGGAGGAGATGGGCATAATGTTTGGAGAAGGTATAAAGCATCCAGCAAAGATCCAAGCTCATTCTTCTCCAGAGCCCAGAGCTGTGTTATGTGGAGTTGGCTGGGCTGTGGAGACTTCTGAAAGTCTCTGTCACCAAGAGGAAGTACCTAACCCTGAACTGAACAGAGTTACATACTGAATGAGTAGAACATTTCATTACCTGCACCCAAAGGTGAATTCTGCTCAAAGTACAATGAAATTCTGCTATGTTCAGTTAAAAATGAAACTTTAATGGCCGTCCTGGACACAGAGCTGCTTTTACTTTTCTATCAGTACTATCTATATTTGAGAGCTGCATCAAGCACTTGTTCCATGTGGGATTTGTAGACAAGTAACTCCTTTTACCCACACTATGCTAAGTAACCTCCTTATAAAATGTGGGCAAAAATGAAAAATTAGTAAATATTGTTGAGAAGATTAAAATAGCTAATCCATATAAAAGGAGTTAATCCAATGCCTATAAATGCTAAGCAACACACATTTCTCCTATTATTATTTTAATATTACCATAGTCTTTTATGTTATCCATCTAGAAATGATTATAACCATAATGAATTCTTGGCCAGTTTCCACTCCACTGATTATCATTTCCTGATTATTGTAGATTGAACATTCACAGTCCAAAATATGACATGCTCTGATAATATGAACTGACTGCAGTTCATATTGCTTTCCTTAACTAGAAGTTCATTTGTTTCCTTCCTGTCTTAAAAGGAGGAGTTTTATTATTTAAGTTGGAAGGAAACACTGAACTGTTCATAGTTTTTCAACATCTGAGTTAAAGCCAGCAATGATTATATTAAGTTTAAATTATTTGTAAAAAAAAAATCATTTGCTTTGGACAACCACATCTGTCCCTTTGAAGGCTGAGGCGTGGAGAACACTGCTGTGGAGACTGTGTGCTAGTATGGGTTCCAGTTAGGGAGTCATGGAGATCAACAGACAGACAGACAGAGAGTTTCCACATGTGCTTCTGTACCAAGCAGCTAAAAGTAACTCTGGAGTCATCCTAACACTTACCCTCTGGTCTAATCTCTAAGGGACTTCTAGTGGTAAGAATTTGCCTGCCAATGCAGGAGACCTGGGTTTGATCCCTAGGTTGGGAAGATCCCCTGGAGAAGGAAATGACAACCCTCTCCAGGATTCTTGCCTGTGAAATCCCATGGACAGAACAACCTGGTGGCTTACAGTCCACGGGGTCATAAAGAGTCAGACACTGCTGAGCACACACTCTAATCTTTAAGCTTTTCCGTGGATGGATACTTTTGCTATGATTGAGATAATGGCTTATTTTAAACAAAAAAATTGCTGGGGACTCTCATCAAATTTCATCTTTTGTATAATAACATGAACCCAATCTGTCTGTAATGCCATTTCTAGATTTGTTCTGGGGGTAAGCAAATAGAGAAATTAGAGTTCAAGACAGGACTGTGCTAAAGGCTTTATTTCCCCTGATCCAGGTAGAATAAACAGTTTTTCTCTTGTCCTCTCTTATTTGTCTCTTTAATGTTTCAAAACATGGATTCAGACACACTGCAGGTCTTCCAGAGTGAACTCACCTGCTCCATCTGCATGAACTGCTTCCTGGACCCCGTCACCATAGACTGTGGGCACAGCTTCTGCCGTCCCTGTCTGAGCCTTTGCTGGGAAGAAGGCCAGACTCCAAGGAGCTGCCCTGAGTGCAGGGGAATATCAGAGAGGCCCCATTTCAAAACCAATATTGTCCTCAAGAGGCTGTCTTCCCTCACCAGACAGGCCAGAGCTGACCACGACCACCACTCTGAAGAGCAGATCTGTGAGACACACCAGGAAGCCAGAGGCCTCTTCTGTGAGGCTGACCAGACCCTGCTCTGTGGGCCCTGCTCTGAACGCCCCGAGCATGCAGCTCACAGCCACAGTCCCATACACAGGGCTGCTGAGGAGTCCAGGGTAGGTGATGCCTCTGGAGCAGTTTGGGGTCTAGAGGCTCCTAAGTCAGAGAGAAAGACGAGGATGCTATGATGGTGATGGGATGGAGATAGTGGAGGTGGGATTTCTGAATGTGGATCCTCACATATAATGTGTCCTTTCAGTGTTGTTGCCCAGTTGTCCACATGTGTGGAAATGCAGCATCCCGGGGAGGGTGGCACCAGGGACACAGGCTTCTGATGGGAACATGAGGCTTTCTTATTCAGGCTATATTAGAGTCTGAGTCACTATTTCTTAGGAAATGGATTTCATCATCTGTAAAGTTCACCCAATTCTATAGTATACAGTTCTGTGACTTTGATATTCAGGTATTTGAACCAAATTAGATTAAGGTGGAAAAATTTGAGCACAGCATCCTAAATCCTAAGATTTCTGTGTCACCAAAAACTGCATCTGCTCATGAGTACGAGGATGAACTTTACTGTGTCATCTTCTGTGTCACTAAATCCCATGGATGTTTTGCAGGAGAAACTCCTGACAAGAATTGGCTCTTTATGGAAAATGAGAGAAGAAATGAAAATCAGTATGAACCAGGAAACTGAAAAAAAAAAAATGGTTCATTTAAGGTAAGAATAATTGTGTTCCTATTGATTTGTATAGATATCTACAGAACTCTAGCTTAGACTTTAAGTCAATTTAAATTCCTATTAATGGATATTTGTCTCTTCCATGTAAAAGTATTGGTTTCAAAAGACTTATCAATGATCACAATTGGAAGAGGCTAGTTCAAAGAATGCTAGTATGTGGGAAAACCAATGCATCAAAAGTATTCATAGGCCAAATTTTGAAGAGTTGAATAAACCTTCTGAGACATAGAGTATAAGACACATTGCACTAAGTGTCACTGTGAAGGAGAGGAGAGAAATAGAGTAGTACCTAGAGGTAAATTAGAGCATATATTTTAAAAAATGCTATACCAAAAGGGATTTACCTCATTAAAGAATATTTAGAAAAAACAGGGAAATGAATAAGAGATAAACAAAATACAGGTCAGAAAGGAAATAATTGATGGAGTAAAAACTTGGAGAACACTCCTAGGCAGAGAGCCTGGGAGCATTCAGATGGCTTGATTTTTAACAGGGAAAGAAACTAGGAGTTCAGAGAAGCATGGGCAGGAAGGACGAGCAAATAGTCAAGACTGTTTCACGTGTGAGGCAGAAAGCTTGTCAAGCACATTTTAGATGACACATAGAAAATAATATTTGAAGTTTTCTTTTGAATGTGAGCATAAGTAATGCTTGGGACCCACTATCTATGCAGGACTATGTTGTCTTAAGGAAGGTGATGATCAAACTTGAATATCAGAGGATGCTTCTGTTGCTCCGGGAGGAGGAGCAACTGCATCTGGAGGCCCTGGAGCGAGAAGCCAAGGAGATTTGTCTACAACTCATAGAGAGTGTGTTCAGAATGACTCAACAGAGAGAAAGTCTGAAAGAAATGTGCAGAGAGCTGACTGAGATGTGCCACAAGCCAGACACAGAACTTCTCCAGGTGAGAAAGGAGGGTCCGTCTTCAGAGAGAGAAACACTCTTCTAGACGAGTTGCTTTGACACTGAAATATTGCCTGCATATACTGTTACTGTCAGTTAAATGAGGGTGCTCCTTGACTCCAATTATTAATTTGTCTAATCCTTTATTTCATCATACCCTGGTAATGTGTGGGTTTTTTTTTACTTGTTTGCTTGTTTTGTTTTTAAATTTCTTTATTTATTTTTATTGGAGGCTAAATACTTTAAAATACCGTGGAGGTTTTTGCCATACATTCACATGAATCAGCCATAGGTGTACATGTGTTCCCCATCCTGAACCACCTCCCACCTCCCTCCCCATCTCATCCCTCAGGGTCATCCTAGTGCACCAACCTTGAGCACCTCGTCTCGTGCATCAAAACTGGACTGGCGATCTGTTTCACATATGATAATATACATGTTTCAGTGCTATTCTCTCAAATCATCCCACCCTTGCCTTCTCCCACAGAGTCCAGAAGACTGTTCTTTATATCTGTGTCTCTTTTGCTGTCTCGCATATAGGGTCATCATTACCATCTTTCTAAATTCCATATATATGTGTTAATATACTGTATTGGTGTTTTTCTTTCTGACATACCTCACTCTGTATAATAAGCTCCAGTTTCATCCACCTCACTAGAACTGATTCAAATTCGTTCTTTTTAATGGCTGAGTAATATTCCATTGTGTATATGTGCCACACCTTTCTTATTCATTTGTCTGCCAATGGACATCTAGGGTGCTTCCATGTCCTGGCTATTGTAAACAGTGCATTTCTCTGATAATGAGTAATGTTGAGCATCTTTTCATGTGTTTGTTGGCCATCTCTATGTCTTCTTTGGAGAAATGTCTGTTTAATTCTTTGATCCATTTTTTGATTGGGTTGTTTATTTTTCTGGAATTGACCTGCAGGAGTTGCTTGTATATTTTTGAGATGAATTCTTTGTCAGGTTCTTTATTTACTATTATTTTCTCCCGTTCTGAAGGCTGTCTTTTCATGTTGCTTATAGTCTCCTTTGTTGTGCAAAAGCTTTTAAGTTTAATTAGGTCCCATTTTTTTTTTTTTTGGTTTTTATTTTGATTACTCTGGGAGGTGGGTCATAGAGGATCCTGCTGTGATTTATGTCAGAGAGTGCTCTTCCTATGTTTTCCTCTAGGAGTTTTATAGTTTCTGGTCTTACATTTATATCTTTAATCCATTTTGAGTTTATTTTTCTGTATGGTGTTAGAAAGTGTTCTAGTTTCATTCTTTTACAATTGGTTGAACAGTTTTCCCAGCACCAATTTGTCAAAGATAAGGTGTCCATAAGTTTGAGGATTTATCTCTGGGCTTTGTATTGTGTTCCACTGATCTATATTTCTGTCTTTGTGCAAGTACCATACTGTCTTGATGACTGTAGCTTTGTTGTATAATCTGAAGCCAGGCAGGTTGATTCCTCCAGTTCCATTCTTCTTTCTCAAGGTTGTTTTGGCTATTCAAGGTTTCTTGTATTCTCATACAAATTGTGAAATTATTTGTACTAGTTCTTTGAAAAATACCCATTGGTAGATTGATAGGTATTGCATTGAATCGATCAATTGCTTTAAGTAGTATGCTCATTTTCACTATGATTCTACCGATCTATGAAGATGGTATATTTTGTCATCTATTTGTGTCCTCTTTGATTTCTTTCATCAGTGTTTTATAGTTTTCTATATATAGGTCTTTTGTTTCTTTAGGTAGATTTATTCCTAAGTATTTTATTCTTTTCATTGCAATGGTGAATGGAATTGCTTCCTTAACTTCTCTCTCTGTTTCTTGTTGTTAGTGTATAGGAATGCAAGGGATTTCTTGTGCTAATTTTATATGCTGCAACTTTCCTATATGCATTGATTAGCTCCAGTAATTTTCTGGTGAGTCTTTAGGGTTTTCAATGTATTTTATCTATATCTATATCTATATCTATATCTATGTCTATATATCTATACCTATATCTATCTATCTATCTGTATCTATCTATCTATCTATATATATTATATGGATTATACCATCTGCAAACAGTGAGAGTTTCACTTCTTCTTTTCCAATCTGGATTCCTTTTATTTCTTTTTCTTCACTGATTACTGTGGCTAAAACTTGGGAAACTATGTTGAATAGCAGTGGTGAGAGTGGCCATCCTTGTCTTGTTCCTGATTTTAGGGGAAATGCTTTCAATTTTTCACCATTAAGGATAACGTTTGCTGTGGGTTTATCATATATGGCTTTTATTATATTGAGGTATGTTCTTTCTATGCCTGATTTCTGGAGGATTATTATCACAAATGGATATTGAATTTTGTCAAAGGCTTTCTCTGCATCTATTGAGATAATCATATGTTTTTTAGCTTTCAATTTGTTACTGTGGTATATCACATTGTTTGACTTGCAAATAGTGAAGAATCCTTGCATCCCTGGGATAAGCCTATGTGGTCGTGATGTATGATCTTTTTAATATGCTGCTGGATTCTGTTTGCTATAATTTTGTTAAGTATTTTTGCACCTACGTCCATCAGTGATATTGGCCCATCGTTTTCTTTTCGGTGGCATCTTTGTCTGGTTTTGGTATTAGAGTGCGGTGGCCTCATAGAATGAGTTTGGAAGTTTACCTTCCTCTCCAATTTTCTGGAAGAGTTGGAGCAGGAGAGGTGTTAGCTCTTCTCTAAATTTTTGGTAGAATTCAGCTGTGAAGCTGTCTGGTCCTGGGCTTTTGTTTGTTGGAAGATTTCTGATTACAGTTTTGATTTCCATGTTTGTGATGGTTCTGTTAAGATTTTCTATTTCTTCCTAGTTCAGTTTTGGAAAGTTATACTTTTCTAAGAATTTGTCCATTTCTTCCAAGTTGTCCATTTTATTGGCATATAGTTGCTGACAGTATTCTCTTATGATCCTTTGTATTTCTGTGTTGTCTGTTGTGATTTCTCCATTTTCATTTCTAATTTTGTTGATTTGATTCTTCTCCCTTTGTTTCTTGATGAGTCTGGCTAATTGTTTGTCTATTTTACTTATCTTCTCAAAGAAACAGCTTTTAGCATTGTTGATTTTTGCTGTGGTTTCCTTTCTTTCTTTTTCATTTATTTCTGCCCTAATTTTTATGGTTTCTTTCCTTCTACTAACCCTGGGGTTCTTAATTTCTTCCTTACCTAGTTGTTTAAGGTGTAGAATTAGGTTATTTATTTGATTTTTCTCTTTTTTCTTAAGGTAAGCTTGTATTGCTATGAACTTTCCCCTTAGCACTGCTTTTACTGAATCCCATACGTTTTGGATTATTGTGTTTTCATTTTCATTCGTTTCTATGCATAGTTTGATTTCTTTTTTGATTTCTTTTGTGATTTGTTTGTTATTCAAAAGTGTGTTGTTTAGCCTCCATATTTTTTTCCCCAGTAGTTGACATCTACTCTTACCGCACTGTGATCAGAAAAGATTATTGAAATGATTTTTTTTTAATTTACCAAGTCTAGATTTATGGCCCAGGATGTGATCTATCCTGGAGAAGGTTCCATGTGCACTTGAGAAAAAGGTGAAATTCATTTTGGGGTGAAATATCCTATAGATATCAGTTAGGTCTACCTGGTCCATTGTATCTTTTAAAGTTTATGTTTCCTTGCTAATTTGCTGTTTAGTTGATCTATCCATAGGTGTGAGTGGAGTATTAAAGTCTCCCACTATTATTGTGTTACTGTTAATTTCCCCTTCCATACTTGTTAGCATTTGCCTTACATATTGCAGTGCTCCTATACTGGCTGCCTATATATTTATAATAGTTATAGCTTCTTCTTGGATTGATCCTTTGATCATTATATAGTGTCTTTCTTTGTCTCTTTTTATAGCCTTTATTTCAAAGTCTGTTTTATCTGATGTGAGTATTGCTACTCCTGCTTTCTTTTGTTCTCCATTTGCATGAAATATCTTTTTCCAGCCCTTTACTTTCAGTCTGTATGTGTCCCTTGTTTTGAGTCATATATAGGCATCTTGTAGACAGGATATATAGGTGTCTTCTTTTTGTATCCATTCAGCCAGTCTTTGTCTTTTGGTTGGGTCATTCCACCCATTTACATTTAAGGTAATTATTGACAAGTAAGATCCCATTGACATTTACTTCGTTTTGGGGGTTTGAGTTTATACATTTTTTGTGTGTGTGTTTCCTCTCTAGAGCAGATTCTTTAGCATTGGTTGAAGAGCTGGTTTGGTGGTGCTAAATTCTCTCAGATTTTGCTTGTCTGTAAAGCTTTTGCTTTCTCCTTCATATTTGAATTAGATCCTTGCTGGGTATAGTAATCTGGGTCATAGGTTTTTCTCTTTCATCACTTTAAGTATGCCCCACCATTCCCTTCTAGCCTGAAGAGTTTCTATTGAAAGATCATCTATTATCCTTATTGGAATCTCCTTGTGTGTTATTTGTTGTTTTTCCCTTGCTGCCTTTAATATTTGTTCTTTGTGTTTGATCTTCATCAATTTGATTAATATGTGTCTTGGGATGTTTCACCTTGGGTTTATCCTGTTTGGGACTCTCTGGGTTTCTTGGACTTAGGTGGATATTTCCTTCCCCATTGGGGGAAGTTTTCAACTATTATCTCCTCAAGTATGTTCTCATGGCCTTTCTTTTTGTCTTCTTCTTCTGGGACACCTATGATTTGAATGTTGGGGCATTTGACATTGTCCCAGAGCTCTCTGAGGTTGTCCTCATTTCTTTTAATTATTTTTTTCTTTTTTCCTCTCTGCTTCATTTTTTCCCCATCATTCTATCTGCCACCTCACTTATCCTATCTTCTGCCTCAATTATTCTACTATTATTCTACTATTTCTTCCAGAGTATTTTTGATCTCAGTTATTGCATTATTTATTATTAATTGACTCTTTTTTTACTTCTTCTAGGTCCTTGTTAAACATTTCTGGCATCTTCTCAATCCTTATCTCCAGACTATCTGTAACTCCATTTTGTTTTCAATATTTTGGATCATTTTTACTATCATTATTTTGAATTCTTTTCAGGTAGATTCCCTATGTCCTCCTCTTTTGTTTGGTTTGGTGTGCATTTATCATGTTCCTTTATCTACTGAATATTTCTCTGCCTTTTCATTTTGTTTAGATTGCTGTGTTTGGGGTGGCCTTTCTGTATGCTGGAAGTTTGTGGTTCCTCTTTATTTTGGAGGTTCCTAGCTGTGGGTGGGGTTGCACGACTGGCTTGTCAAGGTTTCCTGGTTAGGGAAGCTTGCGTCAGTGTTCTGGTGGGTGGAGCTGGATCTCTTCCCTCTGGAGTGCAATGAAGTGTCCAGTAGTGAGTTTTGAGGTGTCTATGGGTTTGGTGTGACTTTTGGCCACCTGTATTTTAATGCTCAGAGTTATGTTCCCATGTTATTGGAGAATTAGCTTAGTATGTCTTGCTCCGAAACTTGTTGGCTCTTGAGTGGAGCTTGGTTTCAGTGTAGGTATGGAGGCTTTTGGATGAGCTCTTGTTGATTAATATTCCTGGAGTCAAGTATTTTCTGGTGTTCTCAAGTTTTGGATTTAAATCTCCTGCCTCTGATTTTTAGTCTTATTCTCACAGTGGTCTCAAGATTTTTCTATCCATACTGCACTGATGATAAAACAATTAGGTTAATGGAGAAAGGATTCTCCACAGTGAGGGACACCCAGAGAGGTTTGCAGAGTTACATGGAGAAGAGAAGAGGGAGGAGGGAGATAGAGGTGACCAGGAGGAGAAGAGGGGGAATCAAAAGGGGTGAGAGCAATCTAGCCAGTAATCAATTCCCTATGTGCTCTGCACAGTCTGGACTGCCCAGAGAGGTTCCCAGTATTCCATAGAGAGGAGAAGAGGGAGGAAGGAGATAGAGGTGACCAGGAGGAGAAGAGGGGAGTCAAAAGGAGAGAGACAGATCTAGCAAGTAATCAGTTACCTAAGTGTTCTCCACAGCCCAGGATACCCAAAGTGATTCACAGAGTTGGATAGAGAGGAGAAGGGGGAGGGAGGAGACAGAGGTGACCTGGGCTAGAGTCAAAAGGTGGAGAGGAAAATCAAGCCAGTAATCACACTCCTAAGTAAAAATGGGTACTGAAGATTGGATTCTTAAAGGTACAAAGTTGATAACAAATACCAAAAAGCAAAGACTAAAAATCTGGAGTAGAGGTTAGACTCTCAAAAGCACAATATTTAAAAAAAATCACAAAATTATAAAAAATATTTATGAAATTTGCTTTAAAAACAGGGTCTTTTTTTAGTAATAGTAGGTTTTAAAAATGAAAATTAAAGAAGTAATAAAGAATTTTTTTTTTTAATTTAAAAAATGCTAGCAGTAAAATATATCTAGAAACTTCTCTGGAGCTGTTGAGGCCAGTGTGGGGTCAGTTCCATTTCAGATAGTTCCTTGTTCCAGCTTATACTTCTCAAGGCCCCTTCCAATGTAGTCGGTGCTAATTACAGAGTTTTAATCTGTTGCACCTGTCACTTCCAAAGCTGTTCCCTCTTCTTTGTTTATTTTGGCTTCTTCTGTTTGCAAGTCTCTTCAGTGTCTAATTTCTGCCCTGACACAAGGGGGTGAAGGTGGGCACTTATTTAGGCTCGCTTGTTCAGTGGTGCTGTGGGGAGGGAGGAGCCACAGCAAGCCAATATCACTGGCATGTGTGGGGAGTGCTCACAGTGTATGAACAACACTGGGTTTGCCCCTGCTCATGGCATGTGTACTTTGCCCATCTACACTGCTCAGGCTCCAGGTTGCTCTGCAGGAGAACTGTCTAAAGTGGGCCCTGGGTTGCATGCACTTCCCAGGTCTAAGCTGCTCAGGTTCAGGTTCTCGGGTACTCCACAAAGGCACAGACTCAGGTGGGCCTGAGTTTTGTGCCTTTCCCAGATCTGAGCAGCTCAGGCGACCAGGTGCTTGGCGAGTGCACTCTCCCTGGTGACATCTTATCACCTCCCCAGTCCCAGCCCCTCGGTTTCCTGGGTGCGCCACAGGAGCACTGTCTCAGGTGTGCCGTGTGTCTCCTCTGAGGAGCTGATTTCTGGCTGTGGCCCTTCTGGTGGATGTCAACCATCCAGGATCCTAGGAAGACTTGGTTAGCAACAAGGAGCCTGCTCACAGTTTGGTAGAGGATGCCGTCTCTGGGGCCGAGATTGCCCCTCGCCCTCCAGCTCTGGCTGTTGGCTGCCTGCCTCTCTGCCTCCAGCAGGGGGTGGGCCCATCTGCAGCTGGTTAGCTCTCCTCTGGTATTTGCTCAGTCTTTTGTCCTGTGAGTGGGCCTGACGGTGCCTTAGGTTAGAGCCTTTCACGGGAAAGTTCTCTCTTTTTTCATGTCTCTCTGGTGATTCCACAGTTTGTGTTGCTATCTCACGTTAGCTGCCTCAGATTATCCTTGGGGCATTCAGGCCTGGTCCTTACCCTAAGCAATGCAGCTTGCGCCTCCTGGTTCAGCCCCTGCTTGCTGGTGGTGGATGCGAGCATCAGGGCTACTTCTCCTCTGGGAGTTTGGTATGTAATCAGTGGGTCTCCCCCTCTGGGTTATGTTGCCCTCTGAGATTCCAAAACTCCCCACAGACCCACCAGTGAGAGGGTTTCCTGGTGTGTGGAAACTTCTCGTCCTTCACAACTCCCTCCCTAGGATGGGTCTCTATCCCTAACTCTTTTGTCTGCCTTTTTACCTTTTATATAATGTTCTATCTCCTTTTGAAGACAATGGGCTACCTTTCTGGGTGACTGGTGTCCTCCCCCAGTGTTCAGAAGTTGTTTTGTGGAGTTTTCTCAGTGTTCAAATTATCTTTCGATGAATTTGTGGGAGAGAAAGTGGTCTTCCCATCCTATTCCTCCACCATCTTAGGACCGCCCCCACCCTGGTAATGTTTTGAAGATTTTTGCCATTTTCTAACATAAGGCCAGATATTTTCACTGTGGTCAGAAGTGCTATCCAGACAAATGATCCAAAATCAGCAAAATCCTCTGACCAGGGAACAGTTAATTTTCTTGGAGTAAATCTCAATGTACATCCCCTTAAACACTTGTCACTCTGTTGTCCACACTTCCTGAAGACATTGAGGTTTTTCCTGTTGTCTAGGCAAGGTTTTTGCAATTATGTCATGCACTCTATAATTTGTTTTACATGGTTCCCAGTATTGGTTTATTATTATCTTTTTAATAAATGGTTAGAATGCTCTTTTTGAAAATAGCACTGGGCAATGAGTGACATTGGAAACCTGGACGTTGCTGCATCATTACACAGACTCTCCTGGCCTCCTTCGAGGAAGCCCATCATTTTTAATTTGGGCTCTGTTACAAAGATAGCTTCTGAGTGTTCCTTAGAATAGAATTAGAAAAGAGGATACTTATTAACAAATAAGAATAGTAAATAAGATGCAAAAGGTGAAAATTCTCATGATTAACATGATTTTTTATTTATTTATTTATTTTTCGTTTGCATGGCTTGGAAAAATGCATTGGAAACGTGAGTATACACTAATGATTTTTTTATTTCTGAGAAATATGTTGTCTTTTTGATGAAGTGGACACACATTTGCTCCTTGGGACTATGGGGAATTGTCTTCAGGTCCTCCCCAATATCTGAATTCCAGGAGGCAGGATCCCTTATACAAAACGCCATAGTATTTACAGTTAACTTACAAGCATGCTCCCATACACTTTGTCACCTCCAGACAACCTATAACAACTAACATATATAGTGTAAAGCAGATGCTAGAGAGATAATTCCCTGGTGTGTGACATTTTCAAGTTTTACATTTTTAGAGCTTTCTAGAATTTTTTTCTGAATTTGTTCCACTCAGAACCAGGGCAAAGGAGAAAAGAGGGTTAGACTGGTAATTTGGGATTGACATGTACACACTGCTCTATATGAAATCTATTTCAAACAGTGGCTCCATAAGGACCTACTGTAAAATAAATGAGTAAATAAGCAATAGTCCAGAATGTACAGATTCATCCATGTGTGAATCCACAGGTGCAGGACCCTCACATATGGATTACCAACTTTATCTTTTTTGGCTATTTTCTATTTTATTTGTAAAAAAAAATGTCAAGGGCTTCTGACATTTGGTCTCAGAAGTTTCCTTTTAATCTGACTGAAATCCTGCTGACATTTTGGGCTTTGTTCCACCTATTCACCCCATCCTCTCCAGCCTTACTGCCATGAAAATTAGTGAAGGGATTTTTCTAAGACATCACAGAGGAAGCACCTACCCTAGCGAACTGGAAGGTGAAAAATCCATGAAAGAGGCTTACTCCCTACTCATGACAAGAGAGACTGTGATTTTGCTTATACTGGGTAGCAGTGACTCAGCCTGTTCCATCACAGCAAGCCCCCTGCAGGCAGGACCTCATAGGAAGCAGCTTTCTGCTGCCCACTGGGAAGAGGGCAGAGCCAGAGCAGCCAGGTTGGACGTTAGTCATTTTGCTGGCTTGACAAGAGTAAGCATGTTTGGTCAGTGAACATTTCCTTTTAGACACAGAATGCTTCCTTGATGACTACTTTGTGAATGAAATCTCAAAGACTTTAGCCTGAATTTTGTGTTCTCTGTAAATTGCCCAGGATCTTTGAATTGACGGAATTGACTAAGGGAATGAAGTTCAGCAAGTGCAAATTTGAAATAATGCCTGAGAAAAATGAAGTTGAAATTTGATATAATATATATTCAGGAAAAAAAATCTGACAATACTTTTATATTCCCAAATGTGTAGAATGTATTGAATATGCAAATAGCCCAAAATAAGAGATTTATGACAATATATCCTGGAATGAAATCTGCTGTTTTGCAATGCTCACATATTTAGCTTTTGGTCTTGACCAAAGGGTCTTAAAGACCCTTAAAGACCTGTCTTAGGCAGAAAATTATAATTTTTTCAATCTCACAAGAACTGAAAGGCATGGGATATACCAACATGGTTAGCCAGAACATTTTCCTAGAAAACCAAGGCTTCAAAGACCAAGGGATCAGAGCTCCCTTCCTGGCCAGTCTCTGGATTCCTACACATGCTGAACAACTTCAGAGGTAAGAGTCAGCCTTTTGGTGATCAGGGCTTCATTTCATTAGAGCTTCTTAGGAACAAGCCTTCGGTTCTTTCTTTCTTTTTTTTTTCTTTTTAACCTGAAGGTGGTACATAACTTCTAAAATTTGTTACATCTATTCTGCCTCTATAGTCAGATTACAAAGACCAAAACTGAAGTTTGCCAATGTGTAGTTTACTGCAAATGCAAAACCAGATACATATATTTAGGTACATCTGACATAGAGCATAAAGAGAGAAACCAGGTTGTTGCTGTGGTTATAAAGAGACAGAATATTTAATTTTGAGAGTAGCCATCAATGTGCTGTTTACTCAGATTATTTCACCTTGAGCTTTAATAGGTCACTGTTGCTTTTTAATTCACTCTATTATAATTGCATTTATTATGCATTGTAGAAAGAATATTTATTATTTCCAAGATCAGGAAGAAGTGACAAAAACTAAATTTGTCTTAGGCAGAAGAATTATAATTTTGTCAATCTCACAAGAACTGAAAGGCACAGGATATACCAACATCGTTAGCCAGAACATCTTCTTAGAAGCTTCCAAAGTATTCACTGCTGGATTTCTGTCTATTTTTGGACCTCTGAAGATGCATGGGTATAGATATACCCTGGTGTATACCATATGATAGCAAAGTGCCATCTATATGTTCCATCATATTAAATATAAAAAACAAAAGAAAACCTCTCTAATATATGAAAAAATAATGTTTTAGGTGTGTCCTGACTTAAACTATCAAGAGGTTGATATTAAATAAAATATCACATTTCATGATCTCCCTCTCTCTCTGTTTTTTTCTCTATATGACTTTAGGTGTTTCTGTGTGCCACAGAGGTAGGAATAACTTTTATTCTTCAGAGAAGAGTCAGGCTGAACTCCCTTTGCTGTTTGTGTTCTGTGTTCCTTTGAAGGAGAGAAAATGGAAAAAAAAAAAAAAAACTTATTGAGTAGAGAGTCTCTGCCTCTCAGAGACATGGAAATCCCACTGGCTAACACAATTTTTACTCTTTCTGCAATGGAAAATGTTGTGAGTCAGACAATAGCCACTCACCATGTGAGCCTTGATGATGGAAATGTGATGTTTGAGATGACGATCACAGTGCGTGTCCAGACAGCCCCAGGGTGTGGTGAGTTTTGTGTTCTGGGGAGCTCGGGCCTTCACCTCCGGGAGACATTACTGGGAGCTGGATGTGACACAGTCTTCCAGCTGGATTCTGGGGGTCTGTAAGGACATTGTGTCTCATGATACCACTATCAGCATTGATTCTGATAAAGCATTTCTTTTCTTTCCTGTGAACGTGAACAATTAGTATATTCTGTACACCACCTCCCCACCCTTAGTTCACTTTGTGAAAAGGCCTCTGGGTAGGACTGGAGTGTTTCTGGATCATGACAATGGAGTTGTGAGCTTCTATGATGATTTCAGAAGTTCCCTCATATATAGTTTCCTTCCTTCCACCTTCTCCTCCCCTCTAATACCTTTCTTTTGCCTCAAATCTCCATGAATTTTCAATTTCTGTGATCATTTATCGGAGCTTCCTCTCTGAGTAAACTGCTGTCCATAAACTCATGTGAGGTCCCAGGATAATTCCTGACTGTCTCTGAGCATGTTGTAATTTAATGGAATATAATGACTGTATGTTTGCAAAATGGCATAACCATGTTGCGTGTATAAATTTGTTAATTAAATTTTTAATAAAAATGCATTATGGAGCACTTCATAAAGTATAATGAATTGTTTTCTTCTTTTTTAAATAAACTAAAAATTACATACCACAAAGGTCACTGCATGTAAACTACAGGACTTCCCTCATAGCTCAGTCAGTAAAGAGTCGGCCTGCAGTGCAGAAGACCCGGGTTCAATTCCTGGGTGGGGACGATCCCCTGGAGAAGGAAATGGCAATCCACTCCAGTATTCTTGCCTGGAGAATCCCCTGGACAGAGGAGCCTGGCAGGCTACAGTCTATGGGGTCGCAATAGTCAGAAATGACTGAGCGACTAAGCACACACCCATCAATGGCTTTTAGAAATATACAAAAATTTGTAAAACTGGAACTGTCTCATTGTGAGACATACGTTCACCCTAGAAAGAACCAATGCCCATTAAGATTTACAGATTGTCTCAGCATATACCATCTCATCATACACTTCAGCAGACTTTCCTCACATTAGTAGATATTTTCACTACTTTATGGAAATTTCTGTGAGCGTTCAGATAATTCTTATTGTATTTAATATTAATACAATATTACCACTATCCAGTGCAGTGCCTAGAGCAGAATACATATAGGTATTATGTGAATCAATGAGCAAATAGATGAATTAAAGAATTCATATAAGCAAATATCATTCCACCCTTGATAAAATTTTCTGAAATATAGCTAACACAATAGACATAAGATGCTCAGGGTAATGTCTATAATGGGGAGGAAATTGAGTTGCAGATTTACAGTGAGAATGTTCTGGTATTTTGAGTTTAAAAGTAGCTACGGCATATTTTTATAATGTTGATTTTGAGTTTTCCTAAAAAATGAGTATAATCTAATAGGAAGAGAAGACCCTACATAAAGTGATATGGAAACAGAAAATAGGACTTCACATGATAGTGACCACCAGTATTTAAAATAACAAATAAATTACTAGTAAGCCTAAGGTGGTATAATTTCCTTAACAGTAGAAAGGCCAAAATCAATTTAAATTTGAAGAATAATTCAGATGACAGAAATATACAATTATGTGATATAATGCTATATCTAATACACATTGTAATCATTCTGTAATGCTCATTGTACCTTGGTCATTGAAAGCAGAAGCAGTATGGTTCACTAGAAAGCATTCATTCTCATGCATATATCCACAAGAATATATGAAACATTAATTCCATGTCCTGGCTATTATAAACAGTGCTGCAATGAACATTGGGGTGCATGTGTCTCTTTCAGATCTGGTTTCCTCGGTGTATATGCCCAGCAGTGGGATTGCTGGGTCATATGGCAGTTCTATTTCCAGCTTTTTAAGAAATCTCCACACTGTTTTCCATAGTGGCTGTACTAATTTGCATTCCCACCAACAGTGTAAGAGGGTTCCCTTTTCTCCAATTCAATTTATAAGATATCAATTCATAAGATCTTAACAGCCAATTGTATTTTGTTTCCTTATTACAGAGTGCAAGAAAGACCTCCTCTGTTTATATCATTTTATCTCCACTTCCTCTTTTGTACTCTCAGTCCTACAATCCACGGGAGACCATTCAGTGCAGTATGGAGTAAAAGCCCTTTCCCTTCAGCCATTTCTCTTTTCATTCTGGTCTTTTTTACACCACTTTCCTGGATTATATCTCTGATCTTAAACTTCTTGACTGAATGGCTCACTTTTGCTTAAGTTCCATTTAGGATGAGCCATATAAAATTGGATGGAACACAGGCTGAAAAGGCAAGGGATATTTTAAAGAGCACAGATAATGCATCTGAAAGCCAAACAAATTTCAAATTCAAATTTGAAACAATATTCACTTTATACTTATGTCAATTAAATTATACAATTGACATATAACAGGTGTGGAATTCTTCTCTCATGTAGGAAATAGAAGGAAAGGAATTTTCCTTTCCTTGCTCTGCAGAATCATTGCATCATACACACTAAAGAACTTCAAGAAATAATTCATCAGCTGAGTCTTGAGTGTGAGCAAGTTGGAGCTCTTGTTGTGATGATTGCTTAAGTGGCCTCTTGTAAGTGACCCCAAATCTTCAAAATGGGATTCCCCAATGGCCAAAGATGACACTGAGAAGTTACTGGAAGACACAGAAAATAATCACCTGTTCAATGCTGGCCACACATTCGCTCAACTCAGTCACTGATAGACTAGAATAAAGAAGATTTCATGATATTTACTAGTCTTCCCCAACCCCTGTTTTGAACCCAGTGTTCTCAGTTTCTCTGTTCTTGCTCCTTCAAACCTCATGGTTACTTCCAAAAAAATTAAAACCATCTTACTGTGGGGGCAGGAAAAAATCCTTATTTACTTTTTCCTTTTCTGGATCAATAGGAAAAGATATCTGGAATCCATTATTCTGGAAACTGATGCTACAAGTTACTAACTTACTTAGTGTCTGCACACAGTTTGGAAAGATCTAATCTAGCTGTCATCAGTTCACTTCAGTCGCTCAGTCAAGTCCGACTCTTTGTGCCCCTATGGACTGCAGCACGCCAGGCTTCTCTGTCCATCACCAGCTCCCAGAGCTTGCTCAACTCAAGCCAATGGAGTCAGTGATGCCATCCAACCATCTCATCCTCTGTCATCCCCTTCTCTTCCTGCCTTCAATCTTTCCCAGCATCAGGGTCATTTGAAATGAGTCAGTTCTTCACATCAGGTGGCCAAAGTACTGGAGTTTCAGCTTTAGCATCAGTCCTTCTGATGACTATTCAGGACTGATTTCCTTTAGGATGGACTAGTTGGATCTCCTTGCAGTCCAAAGGACTCTCAAGAGTCTTCTAAAACACCACAGTTCAAAAGCATCAATTCTTCTGTGCTCAGCTTTCTTTATAGTCCAACTCTCACACCCAAACATGACTACTGGAAAAACCATAGCTTTGGCTAGACAGACCTTTGTTGGCAAAGTAATGTCTCTGCTTTTTAATATGCTGTCTAGGTTGGTTATAACTTTACCTCCAAGGAGAAATGTTTTTTAAATCATGGCTGCAGTCACCTTATGCAGTGATTTTGTAGCCCAAAAAACTCAAGTCTGTCACTGTTTTCCTTGTTTCCCCATCTATTTGCCATGAAGTGATGGGACCAGATGCCATGATCTTAGATTTCTGAATTTTGAGCTTTAAGCCAATATTTTCACTCTCCTTTTTCACTTTCATCAAGAGGTTCTTTAGTTCTTCACTTTCTGCCATAAGGGTGGTGTCATCTGCATATCTGAGGCTGTTAATATTTCTCCTGTCAATTTTGATTCCAGCTTGTACTTCACCCAGCCTGGCATTTCACATGATGTACTCTGCACATAAGTTAAATAAACAAGGTGACAATATACGTACTCCTTTCCCAATTTGGAACCAGACTATTCTTCTATGTATGGTTCTAACTGTTGCATCTTGACGGGCGTACAGATTTCTCAGGGGGCAGGTCAGGTGGTCTGGTATTCCCGTCTCTTTAAGAATTTTCCACAGTTTGCTGTGATCCACACAGTCAAAGGCTTTGGTGTAGTCAGTAAAGCAGAAGTAGATGTTTTTTTGTTTTTGTTTTTTTTTGCCTTAAAATTTCTTGCTTTTTCGATGATCCAATGGATGTTGCCAGTTTGATTGCTGGTTCCTCTGCCTTTTTAAAATCCAGCTTGAACATCTAAAATTTCTCATTTCACGTACTGTTGAAGTCTGACTTGGAGAATTTTGAACATTATTTCGCTAGTGTGTGAAATGAGTGCATTTGTGTGGTAGTTTGAACATCCTTTGGCATTGCTTTCCTTTGGGATTGGAATGAAAACTGAACTTTTCCAGTCCTGTGGCCACTGCTGAGTCTTCCAAATTTGCTGGCATGTTGAGTGCACACTTTCACAGCATCATCTTTTAAGATTTGAAATAGCTCAACTAGAATTCCACCCTCTCCACTTGCTTTGTTCTTAGTGATACTTCCTAAGGCCCACCTGACTTCATATTCCAGGAGGTCTGGCTCTAGGTGAGTGATGACACTATTGTGGTTATCTGGGTCATTAATATCTTTTTTTGTATAGTCCTTCTGTGTATTCTTGCCATTTCTTCCTAACATCTTCTGCGTCTGTTAGGTCCATACCATTTCTGTCTTTTATTGTGCCCATCTTTGCATGAAATATTCCCTTGGTATCTCAAATTTTCTTGAAGAGATCTGTAGTCTTTTCCATCCAATTGTTTTCCTCTATTTTTTTGCATTGATCACTGAGGAAGGCTTTCTTTACTCTCCTTGCAATTCTTTGGAACTCTGCATTCAAATGTGTATATATTTTCTTTCCTCCTTTGCCTTTATTTTCTCTTCTATTCTCAACTATTTGTACAGCCTCCTCAGAAAACCATTTTGCCTTTTTGCATTTCTGTTTCCTGGGGATGGTCTTGATTACTGCCTCCTGTACAATATCACAAACCTCCATCCATAGTTCTTCAGGCACTCTGTCTATCAGATCTAATCCCTTGAATCTATTTCTCACTTCCATTGTATAATCGCTAAGGATTTGATTTAGGTAATACCTGAATGGTCTAGTGGTTTTCCCTACTTTCTTCAATTTCAGTCTGAATTTGACAATGAGTTCATGATCTGAGCCACAGTCAGCTTCTGGTCTTGTTTTTGCTGGCTGTATAGAGCTTCTCCACCTTTGGCTGCAAAGAACATAATCAACCTGATTTTGGTATTGACCATCTGGTGATGTCCATGTGTAGAGTCTTCTCTTGTATTGTTGGAAGAGGATATTTGCTATGACCAGTGCATTCTCTTGGCAAAACTCTATTAGCCTTTACCCTGCTTCATTCTGTACTCCGAGGCCACATTTGACTATTGCTCCATGTGCTACTTGACTTCCTACTATTGCATTTCAGTCCCCTATAATGAAAAGTGCCAGGGCCAGCCGGCAAAGAGAACAAGTCCCGACCGCAACAGCACGGAAGCCTGAGAAAAAGGAGCTGAAAGTAAAGAATGGGGTCGAGAGGACTGAAATGCTCTTTAGGCAAGTCAGCGATTTTATTGAGTAGAGCAGCTACCTTTATACTAGTACAAGCAGAAAAACATAGTTCATAAAAATGCCATCTGGTATTTGTCACATCAATACAATTTTTTGTCTTAAGTGATTGCAGAAGCTTACATCTTGATTTTGGCATTCCAAGATAAACTACTAAGTGAAGGTCACTACTATGTTTTTCTCAAGGAAGAACAAAGGATGCCCAGCAAATGTTTTACCCCTTTATCATGGGGTGGCGGGACAGGGAATAGCCTCTTTCAAGGCTTTCCCAGGGCCTTTTTGGGCCTTGAGCAGGCCGGCTCCCCACAGAAAAGGACATCTTTTTTTGGGGGTGTTAGTTCTAGAAGGTCCTGGAAGTCTTCATAGAACCGTTCAACTTCAGCTTCTTCAGCATTACTGTTTGGGACATAGACTTTGAATACCCTGATTTTTAATGTTTTGCTTTGAAAATGAACAGAGATCTTTCTATTGTTTTTGAGATTGCATCCAAGTACTGCATTTCAGACTCTTTGATTGACTGTGATGGCTACACCATTTCTTCTAAGGGATTCTTGCCTATAGTAGTAGATAGAATGGTCATCTGAATTAAATTCACCAGTTCCAGTCCATCTTAGTTCCCTCATTCCTAAAAACTTGACATCCTCTCTTGCTATCTCCTGTTTAACCACTTCCAATCTGTCTTGATTCATGCACCTAACATTCCAGGTTCCTATGCAATATTGCTCTTTACAGCATCTGACTTTACTTCCATCATCAGTCACATCCACAACTGGGTATTGTTTTTGCTTTGGTTCTGTCTCTTCATTCTCTCTGGAGTTATTTCTCCACTGATCTCCAGTAGCATATTGGGCACCTACCGGCCTGGGGGGTTCATCTTTCTGTGTCCTATCTTTTTGCCATTTCATATTGTTTGTTCATGGGGTTCTCAAGGCAAGAATACTGATGTGGTTTGCCATTCCCTTCTCCAGGGGACGTTTTGTCAGAACTCTCCATCATGACCCGTCCATCTTGGGTGGCCCTACACAGCATGGCTCATATTCTCATTGAGTTAGACAAGGCTGTGGTCCATGTGATCAGATTGGTTCATTTTCTGTGATTGTGGTTGCCTGCCCTCTAACGAAGGATAGGAGGCTTATGGAAACCTCCTGATGAGAAGAGACTGACTGAGGGGGAAATTGGGTCTTGTTCTGACCTGGAAGCCATGCTCAGTAAACCTTTAATCCAATTTTCTGTTGATGGATGGAGCTGTGTTCCCTCCCTGCTATTTACCTGGGGCCAAACCATGGTGGGTGTAATGGAGATAATGTCAATCTCCTTCAAAATATCCCATGCATGTACTGATACACTCAGTGCCCCCAATCCTGAAGCAGGGCACCACGGGCCCACACCTCCACTGGAGACTCCTGGACACTCACGGGCAAGCCTGGGTCAGTCTCTTGTGGGGTCACCACTCCTTTCTCCTGGGTCCTGGTGTGCACAAGGTTCTGTTTGGGCCCTCCAAGAGTCTATTTTCCAGTCCTGTGTAAGTTCCAGCAGCTCTAAGGTAGGGTTAATGGCGACCTCCTCCAAGAGGGCTTATGCCATACCCAGGTCTCCTGCACCCAGAGCCTGTGCCCCTGTGGCAGGCCACTGCTGACCCGTACCTCCACAGGAGATGCTCAAACACTGTTCTGTCTCAGTCTCTGTGGGGTCCCTGGGTCCTGGTGTGCACAAGGTTTGTTTGAGCCCTCTGAGCATCTCTGGCGGGAATACTGTCAATATTAACTCAATATTGTCAAGATGACAGTTCTTCCCAACTTGATACTTAGATTTAACTCAATTCCTATCAAATCCCAGAAAGTTTGCTGTCATGGAGGCCAATGTGTCCAGCTGTTTGCTTCTGGCTCCTCACCTCTGTAGCAACCAGCATAGAAATATGGACTTCAGTCCACAGTGGGGCTCCTGGTAGAGTTGCTGAATGTGGAGAGTTCATGTGCAGAAGCAGGGGTGACAGACAGAAAGGCCTGTTGGAGTTTCCACTCTCTCCTCACCAAGAGCTTCATCCTTCTCCTAAGACTACGGGCCAGTGTTTCTCACGTCACCTAGCGGTCCATCCTCCTGTACCTTGCTTGGTGGGCTTTCACTGTCCTGCCTGCTGAGTCTCTGGTCACTATAACTCCATCCTCAAGATCCTTTGTTTTATATGGACACTCTTCTCAAATTTGTCCCAGAGCTTTAAAAAATCAGATGTCTCACAGGTGGTACTGTCCTGGCTAAGATCCTGGGAAGCTGGCAGGAGGCCTGCAATCCTTCTGTCCCTGGTTCTAACCTGCATTCATCCCACACTTCTCATTCAGCGGAAAGTTGAAGAAACCTACTCACAGTCCCTCATCCATCCAATCATAGCAGAACCATCCAACTCTGAATCAGGACGGTCTGGTGGCAATTATCAGAAGCTTATATGCACATATCCTTTTTAATCAGCAGCATCCACCCTACCTATCTTTCCAAGGAATTATCAAAAACAAGGATAGATGCACAGAAGGATGTATTATGTAGCATTTTCAATAGGAAACTTATAAATACAAAATCACTCAAAATTTCTGAAATGTGAACTATCATTTTAAAAGTGTACTACATATCATTAAACTTATATGTAAGTGATAATATTTGGTGCTTAGCCCATGATCTCTTACATATGTTCAAATAATAGATTTAATTAACATTCTAAAACCACTGATTCCATATGAAAATAAAAAAACATGAAGGAACATTCACAAAACTGACTGATGCAAAATGAAAAATAGAAATTCCCTGATATCTGTCTAACTCAGATATAAGTAGTAAGCTTAGAAGCCAAAATTTTACTTTCTTACCTTTTCAATAACAAGAGGATAACAATGCAATCAATTTATTGAGTTTTAATGTCTATCTAGGTCATTTACTCTGTGGGTAGTATTCATCACACATTTACAATAGAAAAAATAGATTTAATTTTTTATTTGACAACTTTTCTGGTGTGTAGACTCACGATGACTTCGCAACATGCCAACTTGGGAGAGCTAGAGGACAAAGAGGGTAGTGAGGGCAGCAGCTACGTTGTAACACAGACACATCTTCTGTGATTATTCATTCTGGCACATAAAGCAATCCAAGGGCTACCACTGTGGAGGTTGCAGAAATAAGTAAGATCATTATCCTAATTTTAAACCAGAGAGTTTCCATTAATCTATCTACCTAGATGCTTCCTGAGGGACAGACTATTAATTAAACAGGATCTGACTAGACCAACTTCACCCTCTATAGGGATCTCTGGGCTAAGTCCTGTCTTCAAGCTCTTCATCTGAGGAGATCCAGTGCACTGTTTCCACGAAAGGAAACCTTATATTTGAGTTTGGTGATCTCACTTGTGTCTACCATCATTTTGTAAAATACAGAAACATAAAGAAATAAAATCACTTTCATATCAGCATCTGTAAGACTTTATGACTAATTTATAGCAAGTTGTATTATTGTCATAATGACCTATATTTCCATACTTCATTTAGGAAAGGAAGGTGGTAAAAAACTTGGTGAAGGCTTGGAAATTAAGGCCCCTGGGGTTACTGTTAACAAGAGTCACCTCCCATTAAAGAGTGGTTGTGCTTTTGCAATACAAGGTCATTTTAAAAGTTTGCTCATGAGCTCTAAGAAGCTTCAGCCACATGAAATGTATATAAAAGGTACATGTGTATTGAAAAACTTAAAGATGGGGTCATGATTCCTAACCCTTTCCAAAACTCTGAATTCTCCAGGTGAATGTTCAGTGGGAAATATCCCTTCAAAATATTTTTATCCTAATTTTTTCAATGTAGTGGTTGTTGTTTCTATTTTGTCCTAAAGTGGCCTATTAATGACATTGGCCTAAAGTGATGTCTGAGCTGGGGTCTCTCTCTGACCCTTTCCCCTGGAGTTGGGTGGGAGAGCACCAGGCAGAAAGCCTCCCATCCTGCCATTGCTCAGAGGCACTGGGGAGCTTGATCCAGAGCGTGAGGGTGAAGGACAAGAGAAATGTCCATTCTGAAGTGGTGGCCACAGGAGTTTCTACCTTAAAGAGTTCTTTTAAAATTTAAAAATCAATCAATAAAACCAAATTATTTCTCCATGATAGAACATGGTTAAACAAGCCTCACTATATAGGGTTGGAATAATCTTTTCAAATTTTTTGGTTAAAAATAAAAATTATTGAAATTCAGAAACTCATATATCAAAGTACATTTGAGATTGGGTCTATGGTACAATCAGTAGCTCTTGATGACAGGGTGTTTGTGGAGACTGTTTATGAAGATAAGCCAAGGTGTTAAGAGCAATCTTGTCTTGTTTCAGGAAATCTCATCATCCTCATCAGAACACCATCAGAAGACTGATGAACAAATGGGTGGGTGTTGGGGTCCTTTAATGGACTGGAACCTGGTGGTAAGGAGTCGACCATACGAAAGTAAAAGAGAGAAAAAGGGTGATATTCCCTGGTTGACGCAGAGGGACAATAAAGCCCTTGACACAGGACTTGCATCACTCAGGAAGGCACCCGGCGCCCTCTCGAGGGGGTGAAGGCACAAAGTGCCTTCTCGAGAGGGTCTTAGAAGCCCGGGCAGGAAAGTGAGCATGACGGGTCTCCACGCTCCAGAGAATCAGCCAGGAAAAGAGAGAGAGAGAGAGAGAGAGAGAGAGAGAGAGAGAGAGAGAAACAAAAAAAGACCCAGGGACCTAAGCTCTGATGGAGGAAAGGTGCTTTAACGATTTTTCTATGAGTATATATAGGCTGTGGTACAAGAAACTTCTTTCAGGAATGACAGAGATCAGAAAACAAAACCTACAGCAACCGTTATCAAGGGAACAAGGGGTAATCCTAGTCACAAGGTCAGGAAACAATCCATAGCTCAAGAAAGGGGAGCAAGACTAAGCAGTTTTGTCATAAAGAGAATGTTTGCCAAAGAAGACCCAAGCCTGCCTCACACAACGACCTCAGTCCCTGGGAGCAGCGTGCTGTTCCCCTTGAAGAGAGACAAAGGACTCATGAGAGACAGCACGTAGGAATCCCCCCGTCAAGCATTCCCTGACAATTCCCACTTCTTTATTTATAATATTTGTAAGAAGAGTTTTGACCATCAGAGTTTGTTTAGTTCTGACAATCTTTGCATGAAAGCAATGGTAGACAACAAATATAATTGTTAAGACAATCACCAAAATTATAGTTCTAGATCCAATGCTATGAGTAAGGCTTTGAAACCATCCACGTGGGTCTAGCCCAGATAATTGATCAGCTAATTGTTTAGCTAAAGTTTCCATACTAGTGGAAGAGGGCAGATTATTAGAAAAGGTTTCAAATTTTTTTGTAATAATTGTACATTCAGAGAGGCATTATCATGTATGTTTTGTAAATGAAACTTGAGTTGTTTCCAGTTGTAGGCACTATTGTTGAAATGAACAGGAGTAACATAAAATTGAGTAGAATTTTAATCACATTTTACAGTCACCAGTTTTTTTTACATCTGTTAATTGATCTCCAACCCATTTGATGGATGTTTTTAGTTCCCGTATTTTTTTTTTTAATATCTCCATCTATCTGAGCCTGAGTGGCACATAGAGTATAAGCATCTTTAGTCCAATTTTGGATAAAATTATATGTTTGAATTGAGGTTTGTAAAGTAATGCCAGTGATGGCAGCAGTGGTGCAAATAGCTATTAATCCCAAAATGCCAAAAATCAGCCATCCAATGAATCGTTTAGATCATTGGAGCAATTTAGTAGATAACTGGGAAGCAAGTCCAGCTATGGGACCTTCTTCTCAGGGCCGCTGGAGATTTATTGGTAACCACAGATTATGTCGAGATTGAAGAATCAAAAGGGAGTCATTTTTTAAGGAAATAGAGGAGTTAAGACAAGAATATAATTTACAATTTATGCAAGTTACAGAATGTAAAGTCTTATTGAATTGTAAATTTCTTATAGCTACAACAAAAGGAAGTGGAACATAGGCTTGTATAAAATATGATTGATTATAGTGAAAGAAATAATTGCTATAGCTATGATTGGTCCCTGTGAAATGTCTGGTCCAAGTCTCAAGTTTTTTGTGTTTGCAGCAAGTTTTCGGATGTCTCATTGTTTAGGCCCAATCTGTTTATCAAGGATGATTTAAGGACGAGCGGGGGCCATTTCATCATCAAGCTGTTTAAGAAGTCTTCTGTCATGGTAATGTTCCATTGTAGTATTAGTAATCTTTCATGCTACTTGAGTAACATAATCACACATAGTGTTGTTAACATCATCTGAGCAGTTAGATAATCACATACCATGGGGTCTCCAATAGACAATTGTATGATTAGCCATAAACATTAATTTTTCTGATTTGGCCTGACATTTGTCCCAATGAACAGGACTCTATATTTAAAGTTCTTATTAGTAAACCCTTTGCATAATGTTCTTTGTTTTATGTTTTTTTCCATTTTTTTTTCTAAAGTTTTAGTAGTATAAACATGATTCATGGGCAAAGAAAGGGCAGTAAATAATCCAAGCAGCATCTGAAACTCTTCTTTTGGAGGCAGGGAGAAAGCCGAAGTTTGTTAGCTAACGTTTATGCATAATTCTGTTGGGCCCATACGCAAAGGAAGGACTTCATAACCTAGAAAGATATTAATTAGTTTTCTGTTTTGTTTTGTTTTCAGGATAAGAGGGGCCCTCCAAGTTTTAAGGAGGGGGCATATGTGTTGAGTCATTAGTGGATATGATTGGTCTTATATTTGTCCATTTTATAAGCTACAATAAAAAAGGGGGGTTGGTATATAAGCCCAGTAAGTGTGATCAATCAAGTCAGCCTGAGCAGGGGGAAGCAAAAGCAAGCAAAGCAAACAGAGTGAAGAAAAATATCTTCAGGATTCTTTGGCATTTCCTGTTGAGAAATCAGGTTTTCAATTTGATTAGTAAGGGCTTTTACTTGTCTCCAAGTAGGGAGATCATAAGGTCGATGACGTTGAGAGCGGCGTTTTTTGGAAATTTTTAAAGTCGCCATGGCTTGTGCCTTTTAATATTTTTGTTTTCATCATTTTATTTGCCATATCTTATATCTTTTTATTAAAAGCATATATGTTACTTTTTTAGCAACTATGAAGTGTCTTGTATCTTAGTGTTTTATAGATTGGTGAATATATGTATTAAATCATATTATATATTATAATATATATTTATTTTGTATAAATATATATTTATATTTATTAATAGCTTAAAATCTATTTAGTTTTTCTGTAAGAAAAACTTTTTGTAAGAATAAGTTAATGTTTAGTAATTAATGTTTTAAAACCTTACTTTATTTGGAAATGGCCTAGTTATTTAGCAAACTTTTATTATTTAGTTTACTATAACTCCAGAAACTTAAGTTACCCAATCCTAAGAGATTGTTTTATATTATAATAATAGATTATTTTATCAAAAATAGAATTCTTTTTAATAGAGCTTATCTAAAAGTTTTCATCTCACCTATTATATATATTTATATATATATATAATATATATATAAAGAGTTACCTTTATGTTGACAAATTTAGTTTACCTTAAACCAAGGCATAATAAAAGTATTATGTTGATGACTTAAGACATGTCTTAATTAAATTAACAAATAATTGTATTTAAATTATAGTTATATTTAAGTAAACATTATATTTAATATTGACTAGTTTTCAGTTCATGTGAAGTTGAATTTAAATAGAGCTTATTAACTTCATATTATCCAAAAACAAAGACATATATTGAGACATAGATAATTTTAGATAGATAGGCAGAGTTATCTGTTTGAAACTTAAAATATCTTTTTGTTTTATTTATTTATTTTGAGCTCACCAATTTGCTCATTGCTGGAGTCCTAGATAGCCTGGGCTCTGAATCCCAATGAAATGATAAGAGTTAACTTAAGGATTTTTCTTAGGCCTATTTTTGTTTTCCAGGCAGAAATGGAGCTCCAAAAAAGTATTTTAACAAGTTAACTTTTTCCTAACTGCGTGTGTAAGAAGAACTGGTTTTGCAATTTCAAAAAAGATTTTATTTTAATCAGTTTTCTCCAGAGTCTAAAGAATATCATGACCATTCAGTGTCAAAAATATCATTTTCCTTTTTTGTAGTTATAGTATATTATTAATGATATATGCATGAGGGAATTGCTGTCACATATGAAGTAAAGCCTTGGCTACAAAATTTGACAAATACTAGGACTGTTACGGAGAAGGCAATGGCACCCCATTTCAGTATTCTTGCCTGGAGAATCTCAGGGATGGGGAAGCCTGATGGGCTGGCGTCTATGGGGTCGCATACAGTCGGACATGATGGAAGTGACAGCAGCAGCAGTAGCAGGACGGTTAAGCATACCTTGAGGTAACATAGTCTACTGAAATCTTTGATGAGGCCTGATATGATTAGGATAAGGGAGAGAGAAAGTTAATCTCTCCCAGTATAAAGGGTTTAAAGGCATATTAAAAAATCAATCTTGTGAATCAGTAATAATAATGTGCCAGTTTTGAGGAATAGTAATAGGTGATGGGTTCTCTGGTTGTAATGCACCCATAGGTTTCATAGAAGCAATACCTTTTTTAAAGTCTGTTAACAGACACCATTTGTTAGATTTCTTTTTTATAACAAAAATAGGAGAGTTCCAAGAAGAGCAAGATTTCTCAATATGTTTCCATTTTAATTGTGTGTTTATTAGTTCTTTCAGTTCAGTTCAGTTGCTCAGTCGTGTCCGACTCCTTGCAACCCCATGAATCGCAGCATGCCAGGCCTCCCTGTCCATCACCAACTCCTGGAGTTTACTCAAACTCATGCCCATCAAGTCGGTGATGCCATCCAGCCATCTCATCCTCTGTCGCCCCCTTCTCCTCCTGCCCCCAATCCCTTCCAGCACCAGGGTCTTTTCCAACGAGTCAACACTTCGCATGAGGTGGCCAAAGTATTGGAATTTCAGCTTCACCATCATTCCTTCCAATGAACACCCAGGACTTAACTCCTTTAGGATGGACTGGTTGGATCTCCTTGCAGTCCAAGGGACTCTCAAGAGTCTTCTCCAACACCACAGTTCAAAAGCATCAATTTTTCAGCACTCAGCTTTCTTCACAGTCCAACTCTCACATCCATACATGACCACTGGAAAAACCACAGCCTTGATCAGACGGACCTTTGTTGGCAAAGTAATGTCTCTGCTTTTTAATATGCTATCTATGTTGATCATAACTTTCCTTCCAAGGAGTAAGCGTTTTTTAATTTCATGGCTGCAATCACCATCTGCAGTGAGTTTGGAGCCCCAAAAAATAAAGTCTGACACTGTTTCCACTGTCTCACCATCTATTTCCCATGAGGTGATGGGACCAGATGCCATCATCTTAGTTTTCTGAATGTTAAGCTTTAAGTCAACTTTCTCACTCTCCTTTTTCATGTTCATCAAGAGGCTTTTTAGTCCCTTTTTGCTTTCTACCATAAGGGTGGTGTCATCTGCATATCTGAGGTTATTGATATTTCTCCCAGCAATCTTGATTCCAGCTTGTGCTTCTTCCAGCCCAGTGTTTCTCATGATGTACTCTGCATATAAGTTAAACAAGCAGGGTGACAATATACAGCCTTGACGTACTCCTTTTCCTACTCAGAATCAGTCTGTTGTTCCATGTCCAGTTCTAACTGTTGCTTCCTGACCTGCATACAGGTTTCTCAAGAGGCAGGTCAGGTGGTCTGGTATTCCCATCTCTTTCATAATTTTCCACAGTTTATTTTGATCCACACAGTTGAAGGCTTTGGCATAGTCAATAAAGCAGAAATAGATGTTTGTCTGGAATTCTCTTCCTTTTTCAATGACCCAGTGGATATTGGCAATTTGATCTCTGGTTCTTCTGCCTTTTCTAAAACCAGATTGAATATCTGGAAGTTCTCAGTTCACATATTGCTGAAGCCTGGGTTGGAGAATTTTGAGCATTACTTTACTAGCGTGTGAGATGAGTGCAATTGTGCGGTAGTTTGAGCATTCTTTGGGATTGCCTTTCTTAGGGATTGGAATGAAAACGGATCTTTTCCAGTTCTGTGGCCACTCTGAGTTTTCCAGATTTTCTGGCATATTGAGTGCAGCACTTTCACAGCATCATCTTTCAGGATTTGAAATAGCTCAACTGGAATTCCATCACCTCCACTAGCTTTGTTCATAGTGATGCTTTCTAAGGCCCACTTGACTTCACATTCCAGGATGTCTGGCTCTAGGTGAGTGATCACACCACTGTGATTACCTGGGTGTGAATATCTTTTTTGTACAGTTCTTCTGTGTATTCTTGCCACCTCTTCCTAATACCTTCTGCTTCTGTTAGGTCCATACCATTTCTGTCCTTTATTGAGCCCATTTTTGCACGAAATGTTCCCTTGGTATCTCTAATTTTCTTGAAGAGATCTCTAGTCTTTCCCATTCTGTTGTTTTCCTCTATTTCTTTGCATTGATCGCTGAGGAAGGCTTTCTCACCTCTCCTGGCTATTCTTTGGAACTTTGCATTCAAATGGGAATATCTTTCCTTTTCTCCTTTGCTTTTCGCTTCTCTTCTTTTCATAGCTATTTGTAAGGCCTCCTCAGACAACTATTTTGCCTTTTTGCATTTCTTTTTCCTGGGGCTGGTCTTAATCCCTGTCTCCTGTACAATGTCACAAACCTCTGTCCATAGTTCATTAGGCTCTCTGTCTATCAGATCTAGTCCCTTAAATCTATTTCTCACTTCCACTGTATAGTCATAAGGGATTTGATTTAGGTCATACCTGAATGGTCTAGTGTTTATCCCTACTTTCTTCAGTTTAAGTCTGAATTTGGCAATAAGGAGTTCATGATCTGAGTCACAGTCAGCTCCTGGTCTTGTTCTTGCTGACTATATAGAGCTTCTCCATCTTTGGCTGCAAAGAATATAATCAGTCTGATTTCAGTGTTGACCATCTGGTGATGTCCATGTGTAGAGTCTTCTCTTGTGTTGCTGGAAGAGGGTGTTTGCTATGACCAGTGCGTTCTCTTGGCAAAACTCTATTAGTCTTTGCCCTGCTTCATTCTGTACTCCAAGGCCAAATTTGCCTGTTACTCCAGGTGTTTCTTCCTACTTTTGCATTCCAGTCCCCATAATGAAAAGGACATCTTTTTTCAGTGTTAGTTTTAAAAGGTCTTGTAGGTCTTCATAGCACTGTTCAACTTCAGCTTCTTCATTCAGCATTACTGGTTGGGGCATAGGCTTGGATTACTGTGATATTGAATGGTTTGCCTTGGAAATGAACAGACATCATTTGTCATTTTTGAGATTGCATCCAAGTATTGCATTTTGGACTCTTCTGTTGACTATGATGGCTACTCCATTTCACTAGCTTGTAATTTTTCTTCTGTAAGGGGCCATTGCTTTGTCTAAATAGGCTCATAAATTTTTTCAGTTATTTTAATAACTGTTTTGTTTGTAAAATGAGCAGTGGCCCCTAGGAAAAATGTGGAATGTATATCTGAGTTTGCCATTGCATAAGTAAGTCCCTTTCTATTAGATTTGGGATGCATCTATCATATAAGGTCTTAATGTAGTAGGTTGGTCTTTTGGTCTATCATATGTGTAGATTTGAATATTTTGATAAATTTCTTGTACTTTGGCTTGAGAAATTCCTGCAATTTGGCAAGAGACCTTTTGTATAGGTAAGGATTTGGGCCACAAGTGTTTGGGAATAATAGTAATATTATATGCAGTGCCGAGGAGACCAGAAAATCTTTTACCATTAATTTTAATATTTATATTTGGTCGGGCATATTTAAATAACAATGATGTCCATAAGGATTGATTTTGATCTGTATTACCAAATCTGCCTCTCCGTACATTAGTAGAGGAGTTAATAGAGGTGTAAGGCAAAAGAAGTAATTGAGCAATTTTGTCCCCTTTTTTGAATTGCCATAGAATCTGAGCTGACATCATAATTTGAATCTCTCTTTTATAATTTGAATCAATTATTTCAGGGTGAACAGTAATTTCTTTAGAAGCCAAATTATATTGGCCAAGTAAAAGACTGAAGTTTTGTGGAGGCAGGGGTCCAAAAACTCCAGTAGGTATTCTAGAAGGGACTGCTTAAGGGTAAAGGAAAAAATCATTTAGGGCTGGAATATTAATGGCAGCACTGCTGGACGTTCGAGGGTTTGAGGGAAAAGATAGAATTTGCCCCTGGTTTTTGTTGTAGGGGACCTGGGGGGTCCCCTCTTTGGAGTTTCTTGGAATAGGTTTTTCTTCAATATCAAATTTAAATTTACAATCTTTGTCCCAGTGCATTTCTCTATGGCGGGGGTGGGGGGGCAAATTTTTGGAAGCTTTTTATTAGCCTTCTTAGACAGTCCCTTTTTAAACGGTTTTTATCTCCACATGTGAAGCATCCTTCATTTCTCTTTTTAAAAGGTTGTAGCATTGTTTCAGCTAGTATTTGTATCTTTTAAGTTTTTGATCCTAGATTGTGACAAGCCTTTAAATAATCAATAATAATCCTAGTCTGACAAATTGCAGCTATAGCTCTTTGACATTTCTGATATGCATTTTCATAAGCAAGTAATTTCTCTAGCTGTTTTTTTTTTTTTTTCTCCAGTTACAGTACAGGAAATAGCAGTTTCTAATCTAGCTTAAAAATTAGCATAACATTCATTAGGTTCCAATAAAAGGAGAGACTTTTGGAGTTGCGACTCTTGGCAGAGGAGGAGCATTTGGAGCAGCCAGGGCAGGGCTAGCAAGAGAATTTTAAGATATTCTGTAATGTTTAATTGAGCCTTTTGTAAAGTTTAATCATTTAATTTATATGTTTATAATAAGTGTTTTGTCTGTTGCTGAATATTGGAAGGGCTAGAATATACCTTGAAATGGCAGAATTACAGCCTTAATAAGAGCGCATAGGGGCTAGAGATCAATTGGAATAGTTTTTCCTTGTTTGGCTGCTCATTTAACATTTTCTTTGACCCGGACCCATATTTATAAGTCAAAACTGCATTTATGAGGAAATTAAGGATTATGTTCAACTACTGTTTGAAGGCAAGCCTCTAATCATTGGCGTGAAACCAGAAGTCCCTGAAATGTAAAGAAGTGGTGAAGTAAAGTAGAAAAATAATGAGGCTTTTCACCCCTTTGTCCCATGTCCTGGTACTTACCAACCTCAATAGGTCCTGAGTCACTCCGCCCGAAATGCCATGTATACTAGTGTCCCTGTTCAGGCGCCATTTTGGGGGGTCCTTTAATGGACTGGAACCTGGTGGTACAGAGTGAACAATAAGAAAGTAAAAGAGAGAAAGAGGCTGATATTTCCTGGTTGACTCAGAGGACCAATAAAGCTCTTGAGAGAGGACTTGCATTGCTGACGAAGGCACCCGGTGCCCTCTCGAGGGAGTGAAGGCACAAAGTGCCTTCTCGAGAGGATCTTAGAAGCCCGGGCAGATAGGTGAGCACGACAGGTCTCCATGCTCTGGAGAATCAGCCAGAAAAAGAGAGAGAGAGAGAGAGAGAGAGAGAGAAACAAAAAAGACATGGGGACATAAGCTCTGATGGGGGAAAGGTGCTTTAATGATTTTTTTTAATGAGTATATATAGGCTGTGGTACAAGAAACTTCTTTCAGGAATGACAGAGATCAGGAAACCAAACGTATAGCAACTGTTACCAAAGGAACAAGGGGTAATGTTAGTCACAAGGTCAGGAGACAATCCATAGCTCAAGAAAGGAGAACAAGACTAAGCAGTTTTGTCATAAACAGAATGTCTGCTGAAGGAGACCCAAGCCTGCCTCACACAATGACCTCAGTCCCTAGGAGCAGCGTGCTGTTCCGCTTGAAGAGGGACGAAGGACTCATGAGAGACAGCACGTAGGAATCCTCCCGTCAAACATTCCCTGACAGGTGGGATTCAGAGACTCAATATAAGGAGACTCCAGGAGCCAAAGCCAGTCTTTCCCACAACTTAGAGGAAGCTCACCTGGATCTGGAAATGGCCGCACTTGGAACCCTTAACCCCTGAGCCAACTTCATATTATTCTCCAGGCTAGACTGTTTCTACAGCTCCTTAGGTGAGTACACAGTTCACCATAGAGCAGCTCCAGGGACTCTTCTGAGGGAAAACAAACTAAATTCCCTAATTTTGATTTATCAGTAAGATGAGGGTTTGTTGTTGTTGTTGTTTAAATGAAATAGCATTCTTTACCAACTTAGTGAAATGATCCTATTCTGGTTTTGTTAGCTTGTCTTGACATGCACCGTGGGATGGTTAAAGGGGTTAATTTTACTTCTGTGATTGTATTTCTTTCTTAGTTGTCCTCATGCATTTTAAGGACCACACGGGCTGCAGCAAGCCAGGCTTCTCTCTCTTCTTCGGATTACTTGATTCTATAAGTAGTACTTAATCATCATTTACCCTAAAAGTGGAGTGTGTCTATATATACAGCAGAGATAATATTTTACATTATAGAAGTAGATGGGCTTCCCAGGTGGCTCAGATGGTAAATAATATGCTTGCAATGCAGAAGACCTGGGTTCTAATCCTGGGTTGGAAAAGTCCCCTGGAGAAGGAAATGGCAACCCATTCCTGTATTCTTGCCTGGAAAATTCTATTGACAGAAGAGTCTGGTGGGATATATTTCATGGGGTTGCAAAAAGTCAGACAAGACTGAGTGACTAACACTTTCACTCTCATTTTCACAGGAGTAGATGATGTATACAAAGATTTGCATAAAATATTGTTAAAATTAGGTACCAGTTGGCCCTTTAGAAATACGTATTTTCTGACTGAAATTTTTAGTCATGTATGGATGTGAGAGTTGGACTGTAAAGAAAGCTGAGTGCAAAATTGATCTTTTGAACTGTGGTGTTGGAGAAGACTCTTGAGAGTCCCTTGGATTGCAAGGAGATCCAACCAGTCCATCCTAAAGGAGATCAGTCCTGAGTGTTCATTGGAAGGACTGATGCTGAAGCTGAAACTCCAGTACTTTGGCCACCTGATGTGAAGAGCTGACTCATTTGAAAAGACCCTGATGCTGGGAAAACTTGACGGCAGGAGGAGAAGGGGACAAAGGAGGATGAGATGGTTGGATGGCATCACCGACTTGATGGACATTGGTTTGGGTAGACTCTGGAAGTTGGTGATGGACAGAGAGGCCTGGCGTGCTGCAGTCCATGGGGTCACAAAGAGTCAGACATGAGTGAGTGACTGAACTGGACTGAACTGAAGGAATGTTTGAGCAGGCAGAAAAATGACCCTGCTCAGCCATTTAGAAATTTGAGGTAGTTGAGGTACTTCTATACTTATATAGTACAGACACAAGGACCCGATTTTTTACAAAGTAAAATTTAAAAAGCATAATTTGTGTTTTTTTCCCTGGTAACTATTATTACCCTAACATGTAAAATTAATCTGATTACAAAGTGAAAGGGGTGCTTGAAAATCGTTTTAAAGATTGGAAGATACAAGCATCCTCTCTCTTTTTTGACTTGCTTGAGTGAGGATAGGAAGAGAAGTTCAACTAATTAGCATATTTATGTAAGTCAATTCTGTTTAGAATAGTATCTAATTTGTCAAGATTTGTCTCCTTTCTATCAACGTTGAATGCATTCAGAAAGTGATTTGGAAAAAAGATGGGGATATAGATTCAGATTGAGATTTTTTTAAAAAATGACATCTAAGGGAAAATGCCTGACTATTAGATGAAATAATGAAACTACAAGTAGGCAGGTATCTTGCATAAATAAATGACTGACATAGAACATTGTGATTGATTGTTTAGGGCAATCAGGACCCACCACACAGAGCTATCACTTAGATCCAACTCCAGAAGATCATGCTATACAGGGGAAAACAACATGTCAGCAAAACTGAGCTTCTCTGTTAGGTAGGGGACAAATGGTCAAGAATTAGATAGTTTTGGTTTGGCAGCTCTGAAGGCTTCCTACAGCTCTTGAGAGCTGTCTTTCTGTCTCAGTTTTCCATCTGCAACAAAGCAAAATCCAGCCTCTCTGTCCCCAATGCGGTTGCACAATTGAGTCACATACCCCACCCCAGTCTAGTTGCTCCTTTGTGTCTTTGCAGTAAAAGGATAAATTCCTGGTTTTCTTCCCTCAGGAAAATGGACTCAGAAATTCCAGAACCCTTCCAGAGGGAGCTCACCTGCTTTGTCTGCCTGAATTTCCTTCTAGACCCAGTCACCATAGGCTGTGGGCACAGCTTCTGTAGGTCCTATCTTTGTCTTTTCTGGGAACAAGCTGAAGTCACTGTCAGTTGTCCAGTGTGCAGACAATGATCAGAACAGACAAACCTCAAAACCAATTTTCTTCTGAAGAATCTGGTCTCCACTGTCAGAAAAGCCAATCTCAGGCAATTCCAGAAGTGTGAGGAACACCTGTGTGTGACCCACAAGCAGAAAAAGAAGATCTTCTGTGAAGCTGGCAAGAGTTGGGTCTGTTTGGTCTGCTGTCAAGGTCAAGAGCATAAGACTCACAGGCACCGTCTCACTGAAGAGGCTGCTAAGGAATCCTGGGTGAGTGATGCCTCTGAGACACTTTGAAAGTTAGAGGACAGTACACATAAGAGACTAAAATGATGATGTTTAAATCATTTCTTTATTGAGTGTCACATACAGATCTAGTTAGCAATAATAATGCTGTGAACAAAATAGAACAGTATATTTGATTTGGGAAACTTGTGTCCAGTGGCTAACTGATGAAGCAAACCAAAATTATTTAGATGACATTTTATTATGCCAAAGGCACTATGGTGCATGCTCAGTGGCTCAGCCCTGTCCAACTCTTTTGGGATACCATGGGCTGTAGACCATGGGGGTAGGCTCCTCTGTCCATGGAATTTTTCAGATAAGAATACTGAAGCTGGTTGCCATTTCCTTTTCCTTCTCCATGGGATATTCCCACCCAGGGATCGAACCTGGGTCTCCTGCATCTCCTGAACTGGCAGGTGGACTCTTTTCCATTGAGCCACTTGAGAAGTTAATGAGAGGCACTTTAGGACCTTACTTTTAAGAAAGAACCTTCAGCTCTAATGTCCTCAAGTGCAAAAAGCATTTTCCATTGGATTCAGTTTGGTTCAGTTCAGTCACTCAGTCGTGTCCGACTCTTCGCAATCCCATGACAACAGCACGCCAGGCCTCCCTGTCCATCACCAACTCCCAGAGTTTACCTAAACCCATGTCCATTGAGTTGGTGATGCCCTCTAACCATCTTATTCTCTGTCGTCCCCTTCTCCTCCTGCCTTCAATCTTTCCCAACATCGGGGTCTTTTCAAATGAGTTAGTTCTTCGCATCAGGTGGCCAAAATATTGGAGTTTCAGCTTCAACATCAGTCCTTAAGATACAGGTTTCCTAATCCTGGACAAAAAAGGGAGATCCAGTACATTAGAATTAGCAGGTAACCAGCATCACTAGACCAAATTCTGATACAAGGAGTCACATTATTTGAAAATTAATCATACCTAGACAGATTATTACCTAATGGTGTGTGGTTCTGCAGTATAGAATTTCATCCAACAGATCATTAGTGAGGAAGAATAGGGAAACCTGATGACCTGTCATGGTCTTTGGTGTCTCTCTCAAGAACCTGTATCTAATGACACTCAGTACACTGCAAATCTTTGGGCTCTGAAACCTCAATGTATTTGCACTTTCTTATGCTAAATTTCATAAATCTTTTACAGGAAAGGGTGGCCAACCAAATGAGATCATTATGGGAAAAGATCTAAGGAATTGCGAGAAATCTCAAGAAAAAATGCCAAGGGGATTGACCATTGGATGGTAAGTAGGAGAATGTATTTTTCATTGAAACAGGTTGAGGCAGTCATGCTAGAAACTTACCCATTAATAATGTGAGCTGAAATCACCATGTACCATGAAATTAGAGAATGGGTTGAACACTATCAGAAAAAAAATATTCTGTCCCCATTTCAACCAACAATTCCATGTCTCTTGGGCTCTTTAGCATCCAGTGGATCCGTAACTGTGACAAAATAGCCATTAGAAGAATGTGCCACAGGGGCTAAGGTGGAGACATATGAATTGATGTGGAAGGTTCCACATACACGATTCAAGATCTTGGGGAAAATTTCGTAAATTTAATACCAATTACAGTTCTGAAGTTCAAGTAGATGTTTAAATATCCATGGGTTATTTCAGGCACAGATTTCTATCAGTCATACTTTCCTGAAGTGTGTTAATCGCTCAGTCATGTCCAACTCTTTGTGACCCCATGGACTATGGGGCTCCTCTACAGGTAGACCCCATGGACTAACAGGCTCCTCTGTCCATGGAATTCTTCAGGCAAGAGTACTGGAGTGGCTTGCCATTTCCTTCTCAAATACATTCCAGAAAGTAAAAGGCATGTCATTTGGAACCACAAAGTACTTCAATCTGATTAGAATAAAAGCCCAGATGATACAAACCAAACTTGAACAGCAATTTTAATAGTGTGCCCACCAAAGTGAAAAGTGATAGCTCACTGGCTAGAGAGTGATATTGATTCAATGATAAGGAAATGTGAAATGTTAAACAAAACCTCATGGGGGGAAGAACAAGGAGAAAGACAGGTGAGTGAGAGAGTCCATTTACACTGGGAGGGAATATGCCACAGATGAAGATGAATGACCTTCCAAACAAAGTGGAGAGGAGCCTGTGAACATACATGGGAGTGAAAGCCCATTCACACAGAAAAGGACACTAGAATTAAGCGGCTTATGTGGCTGGATATCTGTTTGAGGCCAGACAATGAGATTATTGGGAATATATTTCCTGAGAATACCAACACTGAGAGTAAAATGTAACATGGCTGCTAAGAGAAACAGTCAGGCTGTCACGTTCAAGAGGCATTAGATGAAATACAAATTTACTAATTAGCATTGAAATGAGGATATTGCATATGATATTGGAATCACTCATAAATTTTAATTGCTTACATGGGCTCTTTCAGATTGCACAGGAGGTAAAGAAAAGAAATGATTCACAAAAAGATTTTTTCCAGAATTTCAGGAACTCATAAATTAGATGAAGGTGATTTAAGGAAAGGGTGGATTTGGGTTTTGATTTAGTTAAAAACAATGTAAAATAAGTGAAAGAAAGAGGAATGAACTTGGTTTTCCAGAAGAGGAAGTTTGTGAATTTAGTATGTATATAGCTTCATGGGAGAAAGCATGAATCAGAGCAAACTAATGCTGTTGAAATCCATCTCCCAATAGTTTTATGTATATCAACATGGAGACATGATTTGGAGAACTTACCAGATGGCATGGCCATTTCTTCCAGAGGAAGAAGATTATTATATAGACAGTATCATAAATGAAGGCCAAAGCACATGTAAACAGCTCAGAAGGCAAGAGGAAATGATTAGAAAGAAGAGAGAGCTCAGAGTAATACATAAGGAGATCATGAAAATGTTCTCTAAACCAGGAGGGGAGCTGCTCCAGGTGAGAATTGAGGACAAGCTTGAAAATATGTTACCTGAAGTTCACACCTTTGACTCCCATGACATGGTACACTAATCTCCTGCAAATAAGGTGGGAGTTTCTCCTAGTTGGAAGTATTATAAAGTATATAAAGCATAAGTATATTTGCAACTCATGTAAATCATTATTGAGCAAGTTTTACAGTATTCTTTTCTAGACATTCCCCAGGGAATATTTCATTGTCAAAATCTTTTGTTGCTTGCTTCTATTAAAACCAGAAAGGAACATCTTATATACTCTCATTCAAACTTTTGGCCTTGAAAGGTGCAAAGGGAGAAATCTGGGCAAAATGCATATATATTCCAACTTCTGTTGTGATATCCCAGGTTTCATTAGCCCTTGGTTTGGAGCATATTACCCTTCAGGGACAAGTCCTACGATCAATCAATTTGCAGAGAGCTGAGGGTTGCATAGTCACCAATCTTGTCCTTTCTCTTTCATCCTGTTTTGTTAACTCACCAAAAAATGCTATTCTGTCCATATGTGATATGTTGTGCCAGAGTTTTTTTGTTTGTTTGTTTAAACAAAGAAAAGGAAAACAGATTTCTCAGACTGTTTCTGGTGGTGATGATTAGAGCTCTACTGAAGTTTTACCAACCCAAATCTTGGTTGCCTATGTATAAAGAAGTCTCAATTGTCTTTTTTTATTTTTATTCTTGACAGGAATTGGAAGACAAAGTGGAATGGTAAGTTTTCAGATGCTAACAAGGGCACCTGAGGGTTGAGAAAGAGATACAGCAGCATTTAACAAAGTGATGACATAACTTACCTAGATAATGCTAGATTGCTTGAGTGCATGTGTCTGCACCAAGTTTCCAAATGGCCAGTTATTTCTGATTTAGATTCCACAACCAGACACACAGAAGTGCAATGACTAGTGTTTCAGACATTAGGTAAAGAAGCAAGTGGTGATGAGAAATGGGGTAGAACCAGGACAAGATGAATGGCGAGATTAATAAATTTCCAAAAAGGGCACGATTCTATTCCATGAGGGTAAGAAAGCATTTAGATGAAGAATGTTGAGCTGAAGGATGTTGTCTTATCGTAAAGGCTGTGTTTAAAAGCGCTGGGCAGCAGGATTAACTGCATCTTCCTCTTACAGGAGTGAATCAGCGCAGCTACACGTGCCTCAGCCTCTGCTCCCAGAACTCCCAGCACCACCTATGTGTGGGCTGATGGGCTGGCTCAACCACTTCTGGGGTGAGTGTCACCCCCACCGGTGTGTCTGTCCTGCAGGGTCCTTCTGTGATGGTGTCCATGCAAAATCTTTCTCTATTCATCTCTCACCTTGTGCAGGAGTTGCTGCTGCTGCTGCTGCTGCTAAGTTTCTTTAGTCGTGCCCAACTCTGTGCAACCCCATAGATGGCAGCCCACCAGGCTCCAGCATCCCTGGGATTCTCCAGGCAAGAACACTGGAGTGGGTGGCCATTTCCTTGTGCAGGAGAACAGCGTGCAAATAGGCAGGTACAGACATATGTGGTCACAGAGTCACAAAAATTCTCTACATAATACATGCAGGCTGGTGCAGGGACTCACCAGGTGTTTCAGGCCTCATTAACCATCTTTAAATTTCATAAAACAATGTATTAATGAAAAAATTCACATGCTCCCAAAATGGCTTCCTGGTCCCTAGAAATACCATGACAAATGTCAGTTGTTCAGTGAATCAAAATTGGTTATTAATATAGGATATTCCAATTTCAGAGTTTAAGTGCAGGTAGAAAATTGGTTATCAATATAGGATATTCCAATTTCAGAGTTTAAGTGCAGGTAGAGTTTTTAAGACATTCTTTGGAATATATTCTTTTCTTTTTTTATCCATGTTATTTAAAAAATACTTATTTATTTACATTTGACTGCACTGGGTCTTCATTGGCTTCTCTAGTTGTGGTGAGTGGAGCCAATCTTCCTCATCCTTCTACTTGCACTGGCTTCTCTTGTTTCAGAGAATAGGCTCTAAACTGTTGGGCTTCAGTAGTTGCAACATGTAGGCTGAGTAGTTGCAGGTCCCAGGCTCTAGAGCACAGGCTCAGTAGGTGTGATGTATGGGCTCAAGAGCTCTGTAGCATGTGGAATCTCCCCAGGTTTGGAAAGTCTGGTAAATTGGCAGGTAGTTTTTTTATCCACTGTGCTATGAGGGAAGTCTTAAACTTATTTTTGCTTGAAAGTTTATTAGTGATTGAATGTATAATGTGTTTTTCCATTGACATAATCTGACCAAATGCATGAGCCTGAAAAATCAAATGTAGGAATCACAAGGAAGCAAATGGTTGGTTGATGAGGCCACAGTGAGCTTCATGATAAACCTTACCCTGGAGGGTGACTTAGCAGGAAGTGGAAGACTAGGCCTCAGGTTTGAACCACAGATCAAAGTCAGAAAATTCTTACAAAGAAACCACTTTGAAGAAGCCATCCTTAGGCTTCACATCTTCAGTGTCTATTTGCTAACTTAACTAAGATGATAGAATGATCATCAGTTCTCTATTCTATGATGCTGTTTTTCCCTGCACAGTGTTGGTGGAGGTAAGATATACTGTCGTGTCTTGGAGGTGATCAGTAGGTAGGTGCTCAGGTTTTTAGATGTCATGGAAAACACCCATCTGGAAGTAACTGTGACCTCCCTCTAATTTATAAGCTCTGAACTTGTAGGAAGCTTTTCCCATTTATTTAGTTGTTTCCTTAGCAGATATGCTGGCAATATTTATATGCAATATTTTCTAATCAGAGCTGACCTTCCAATCTTAAAATATATTTCCAGTGAGACTCTAGATAGGTTATCTTCTCTGGTAGAGAATTTGATTTTACCTTTGATTTTGACCGTTTTATTCTCTCATCTCTTCACAATCAACTTGTCACTCAGTAATGAAGCAAGCAGTCAGCACGTCAGGCAGTCCAATGATGCAAGAAATCTGACGTATGAACATGACAACCCCCATGTGTTTTTGGATGGTGGAACATCAAAGTATTTTGCTGCATGGGGAGACCAGAGCTTCACCTCTGGCAAACAGTACTGGGAGATGCTCATGGACAGCTCTTGGGACTGGGCTGTAGGCGTCTATAAGGATTCCTGGATAAGGAAGGACGATGGCATACTGGACGAGTCCAACAGGGACAACTTTCTTCTTGTGTGTGTGAAGCAGGATGACCATTACCAATTCTGGACCACCGCCCCCACCACGCCTCTGTACATAGAGAGACCTCAGGGCAGGGTTGGGATGTTCCTTGATTGTGACAGTGGGAATATTAGTTTTGTGGATGTTGCCAAGCACTCCCTCCTTTGGAGATACGATGATGGCGTGTGCACTTTCCCTGTCAGGCCCTTCATCTGCACTGGCCACAGGTGAGGAGGCTGAGTAACGGCCCAGACTGGATGCTCAGGACTCCTTCTCAGAGACAGCCTTTCTCCACCACTGCAAATCAAGAATACTTCATTGACTTTAGGCTCTTTCTACAGTAATGGACCCTCTCTTATTGTTATTCAGTGTGAAGATAGTGTCAAAGGCAAACTTCACTTGTTGCCTTCCATATTCCTGACAATAAATTCTTGTCTTGAAACCATGTGTCCAGAATATATATTGTGATCTTTCACTTCTTTTGTGAGCTTACTAGATTCCCCACAATATGAGCATGTACTTCCCACTTCCTGAGCTCCAATACAGGGACCCAGAACTTGCACAGCATAGACTGACCTTGTCACCCATTAGACCTAGGTCAACCTGCAGCCTTCTCCTTCTTGTAATCTACAGGGTCTTACACACATATTCACCCTTAGGATGAAAACCAATTTGCAGGGAAGTCTCCACTGCTCTGAAGACTGCATTTCCTTTAGAGAATTCAGAATTCACATGTCCTGTTTTATTACAATAATATAAGGGAAAAGACAGAATGACAGAAACCATCTCCTAAAGGAAGTACCCTATGGCTTCCCTTTGGCATATCCAAAATGCTACTATCACCATTACTATAATTTGAGGCCATTATTAAACAAAGTAAGGGTTACTTTAATACACCCAGTGGGATTTTTAGGACAATGGATAAGCTAACCCAAAAACCTAAGTCAACGAGGGTGGGATAAGCAAGACAAAGGGAGGATACCTGTTCTTGAAGGGATGGACCTGGATGGTATGGTATTTCATCCCACTACCCAGAGTGGCTCACAGTGAAACACATCTGAATTATTTATTTCTGGGATTTTCCATTTAATATTTCCTGAACAAAGTTTTGACACCCAAGTAACTGAAATCAAGGAAAGCAAAACTGAAAATGAGTGGATTTGTTTTCTGTGGTTGTTTAGTCCCTAAGTCGTGCATGATTTTTTGTGACCCCAAGGGCTGCAGTGTGCCAGGCTTCCATGTCCTTCACTATCAGTTTGCTCAAATTCATGTCCATTGAATCAGTGATGTCGTCCAACCATCTCATCCACTGTCACCCCTTTTTCCTCCTGCCCTCAACCTTTCTCAACATCAGGGCCTTTTCCAATGAGTCAGCTCTTCCCAAAGTATTAGAGCTTCAATTTTAGCATCAGTTCTTCCAAGGAATATTTAGGGTTGATGTCATTTAGGATTGACTTGTTTGACCTCCTTTCTGTCCAAGAGATTCTCAAGAGTCTTCTCCAGCACCACAGTTCAAAAGCATCAGTCTTGGACACTCAGCCTTCTTTATGGTCCAAATCTCACATCTGTACATGACTACTGGAAAAGCCATAGCTTTGATTATGTGGACCATTGTTAGCAAAGTGATGCCTCTGCTTTTTAATATGTGGTCTAGGTTTGTCATAGCTTTTCTTTGAAAGGGCTAGCATCTTTTAATTTCATGGCAGCAGTCATCACCTTAAAAATAGCTGAGAAAAGAAGAGAAGCAAAAGGCAATAGAGAAAAGGAAAGGTATATCCAACTGTATGCAGATTCCCAGAGAATAGCAATGAGAGATAAGACTTCTCAAGTGAACAATGAATCAAAGGAAAGCAACAGAATGGTAAAAACTAGAGATCTCAAGAAAATTAGAGATATTAAGGGAACATTTCATGCCAAGATGGGCACAATAAAGGATAGAAACCACAAGGTCTTAACAGAAGCAGAAAAGATTACAAAGAAGTGGCAAGAATACACAGAAAACTGTACTGAAAGGTCTTAATAAACCAGATAACCACTATGGTGGGCTGACTCACCCAGAGCCAGATATTCTGGAGTGTCAAGTCAAGTAGGCCTTAGGAAGCATTATCAACCACTTAGCAAAGGAGTCAGAGCCCTGGGTGTGGTGGGTGTGGCAGGGAGGGCAGTGATTTCAATCAGTCTTTCCCAGTATCCCTGCTCCCAACAAATACATGCACACACAGAGCACACTTATTGCAGCAGAAGCATGGAAACATATGGCCAGTGAATCTACAGGGTCGTGGCTTCTAAATCTCTTCCCTGGCCTGGACTTTTCAGCATTGTCATACAGTATTTGTTTGCTACCTAAGGCCCCCACTGCCTTAACTTGAGGTCAGACAGAGCACCCAGAGTTTCCCAAAAAGCTTCTAGGAGGCTGGCACGGACTATGACTGGAGCCTTTTGTTGTTGTTCTTGATAATTTTTATTTATTTACTTATTTACTTTTGTCTGTACTGGGTCTTCATTTTTGCGTGGGCTTTTCTCTAGATGAGTCAAGTGAGGCCTACTCTCTAGTGGTTGTGGGAGGGCATCTCATTGCCCTGGTTTCTCTCCTGGAGTGTAGACTCGAGGTTGACAGGCTCAGTAGTTTTGGCTCCTGGGCTTGAGAGCACAGGTTCAACAGTTGTGGTGCATAGCCCTTGTTGTTCCAGGGCCTGTGGGATCTTCCCAGATCAGGGATCAAATTCCTTCTTCCATGTAACCCTTCTCAATGTTATATGGAAGTCTGAATGGGAGGAGAGTTTAAGGGAGAATTGACACGTGTGTATGCATGACTGAGTCCCTTCCTTATTCACCTGAAACATCACAACATTGTTAATCAGCTATTATTTCAATACAAAATAGAAAGTGTTTTTTTTTTTTTTTTTTTTTTAAGTGTCTCCTGGGTTTTCAGGTGGATTCTTTACCCCTGAGCCACCAGGGAAGTCCTGACTGGAGTTTTGATGTTTGACAGGAGCGTCTACAAGTTGTATGTAAATTATGATTCAGTTAAAAATGATGTTAAGCTGTATTATTCCATGATTATTATTTAGATGTTGTTAAATAAAGTTCACTATGCATTTTTAGATATATACTTAGAATGTTAATGATTCATGTTGCTTTTTCTTTTGGCATAAAAGTTTGACCTCTTCCCCAGATAGATTTGACTTTACATATGAGAAAATTGACATTTGGTTGCTTAACAAGAGTTTATTTCTACATCCAAGGCAGTGCATTTCATTTAAAAAAAGAAGTAATGTAAGTAAATATGTATCACTTGCCGGGGTCCAGCCTCAGCAGGATCCAGGGATACCCTCGGGATGAATGGCATCAGCAAGAGAGAGAGAGAGAGAGAGAGAGACCAGACTGGGGGTGTGCAGCAGGGTCTGGCAATGCTTTATTTTTTACCGTAGCTTTTATATTCAAAGTTAGTGCTTTTTAAGGGGAAGATAGTTTAACATTACATCAGCTTATCCTTCACTAAACCGGGGTGTTTTCTGCATACTTCTTTGTTTTTGAGAGTCTTGTACATTATCTTCTGGCCATGGGGTCTATTGACATTTTATGACCTAGGTGAAAACAAAGCTGTTTTCTGTAATCTATTTTTTAATGTTCCATTTTGCCTTTAACAGAAAACAGAGAAGTTGCAGTCTCATGGCACAGCAGGTTGCAATATAGTGAAATTCAATCTTGTTAACACAAAGGTCAGTCCTTTTGCAGAAGTCGTCAGTTAAGTTTATCTAAAAGGTTTACCAGACAAAGACTCTGCTGCTCCAGTGATGCAGCCCCTGTTTAGCACTCCTGGTTAAAGTCAACAATTTTCTTATTGTTTCCACACTAGGGCTAAACTCTTATTGTTCTAAATCTTTAACTATATTAACAATAGCTTCCTCTGCACAACCTCAGCACATTAAGAGCAAAAACGCAGCAAGCAAACATTGACCCAATAACCACTTTTAGAATAATATTTTTGTGTTCTCTAATAGGGCTTCCTCACCCCCCAAAGGGCTCTGTGCCTATTAGGGCCTTTTGTGTGATCAGGTTCTTTATGCTGTTTATGATTAATGTGTTGTGAGCAGTCATGTGCATTAGTATGTATTTGCCAAGCAGACTAGAATGCCAGCAAAGGGGTCTAAGTTGAAACACTCCTTTCATCCTGGATAATCTTATAGGATACCACCGTCCAGGGGACATATTGATTAAAGTTCTAAGTTGGTTCTGTTTGGAAAGAGATCGGGGAAGGCTGTCTACCTGTGTCACAGAAATTAGGAAGTAGTCTAATATAGCAAGCATCAGAAAGTTGATCATCTTTAAAGATCTCATCAGAGATCATCTTTAAGGTGAGCACCGGGGCAGCTTTTCAAAATCCCTGAAGTCCTGATCTGCCTTGCTTGTCAGGTCTTCTCCTCATGACCTTGTCATAGGTGGGATCTCGTGTGCTGGCTCATGGCAATCACTGTTTTATTTGTTTGTTATGCTTTAAAAGCAAAATCATTTTGTTTCTTTTAGCTTTATGATATTTTCCTTGGATAAATATTTAAGTACATATATTTTCTGCTTTGTCATTCAGTCACGTCTGAATCTTTGCGACCCCATGGACCCTGCCAGGCTCCACTGTCCATGGGGATTCTGCAGGCAAGAATATTGAGTTGGGTTGCCATGCCCTCCTCCAAGAGATCCTCCCAACTGAGGGATCAAACCCAGGTCTCCCACACTGCAGGTGGATTCTTTACCAACTGAGGCACCAGGGAATTCCAGAAATACTGGAGTGGGTAGCCTATCCCTTATCCTGGGAATCTTCCCGACCCAGGAATCAAACTGGGGTCTCCTGCATCGCAAGCAGATTCTTTACCATCTGAGCTCCCAGGGAATATGCACCTCTATAATCTAGCTCAAGTTAAATGTGTCATGCAGGTCCAGGGCAGATGAAGGCCAAGTTCAACAGAAAGGTAGGTACTGTTCAGCCACCCAGTACCTGAGGGAAACTGCTCCAATAATTTCAGCTCAATGTTGGATGGCAATAGGACCTTCTGGCCTCCTGGTGCAAACTGTGGAGATTCCCACTTCACTGAAGCCCCCTGGCCAGCACAGAGTTACAAGTAGGAGGAGCCAGTGGACCTAGCTCATTCAACTACAGAGCCTCAGACACCTACTTACAGGGACTGGTGGTGGAAAGACCTCCCATCTCCAAGACTGGATCCCAAGAGGGTTTGAGGAAAAGTCTTCTTCTCCATTATCTCTAGGAAAAAAAAAAAACATAAATAGCCAAGGTGCAAGGACCAGAAGGGAATACAAGGCTTTAAAACTGTGGTTCTCCAGGAGCTCACAATGTGTCTTGGGTACAGAAGCACCTGGCTATAACCAAGGAATCCTGATGGCTCTATATGGGGTTGGACGCAGGAGGAAGTTTATCCAAGTGTCCACACAAAGGTAATCTGCCTCAGATTTTATCATTTTAACCAATGTCATATTTCCTATTAGAAAATTCAGAATTTTAGCCTATATTCATCTAGTATTTGTATTTTCCTGTTTCTTTCTTTAAAAACTTTTTCTTTTGTATTGGAGTATAGCTGATTAATAACTGTGCAGTATGTTTTCCCTGGTGGTGTAGTGGTTAAGAATTTGCCAGCCAATGCAGGGAAGGTGGGATTGATTCCTGGTCCCTGATGATTCTACATGCCTTGGAGCAAATAATCCCATGTGCAACAATTACTGAGCCAGTGCCCCAGAGTCCATGCCCCTAGAACCCATGCTCCACAAGAGAGGTCACCCTAGTGAGAAGTCCATGCACTTAGTCCCAGCTCACCCTGGCTAGAGAAGCCCTCTGCACTGCAGTGAAGACCAAGTGCAGTGAAAAACAAATGCATTAATCTTAAAAAAAGAAGAACTAATAGTGGTAATTTAGGTAAGTAGCGGAGACTCAGCTATACATACACATGTGTCCATTTCCTGCCATACTTCCTTCCCATCCAGGCTGTTACACAACATTGAGCAGAGTTCATGTGCTGTACAGTAAGTTCCCCACCGGAATATGTGCAAAATACAAAATATTTCACTAAGACATCAAGGAGTAAGATGAACTCTCAGAATTCAACACTTTTCATATATAAGAACACAACTACTTGTGTGATATTAATTTTCCATGAGAACCAAAGCTGAAAATAGCCAGGAATGTTTAGAAAAGTTTAATGAGATGACACTAACTTTAGATACATTTTCATATATATCAATATAGCAAAATAATAAAAGCAGTGTCATACTGGTACGTGAATTCCAAAACAGTTCAGTAACTTGTGACCTAAAATATTTATACACAACACACACAACCTCATAATATAATACAAGTAAATTGAGTGTATGGTAAAAACATGATCCCCTTAGAAAGTATGAGGAAAGGTTGGGGCAGAAATTGAAGAAATTTAGATGTAGCCAAGAAAACTAGTGCCATTGAGTCAAAGGAGGCTGGTTTTAAGGAATAGTTAATTGAAATGGAGAGGATGCAAACTTTTAATTTCTGGTTTTTTAAATTATTAAAATCTCACTGATAACTAAAAGGATGAATATTCATATAGAAATGTTGCTGCTCACTTGCCCAGCCCCTCTTCCAAGATAAGGAAGGGCCAGCTCCTCACTTCAGAGAGCAAGGACAGAGACAATTTTCTTAAAGGCAACTCACCTACATCCAGTCAATCAGAACTTCCATCCCCAGCTCACTGCCTGAGTCCTGAGGGACAAGGTCAGAGAGAATGGGGGTCACAGACCCCTGGAGCCCCTCACATGTCTGGCAGGAAGAGGACGAGGAGAGCAAACCTTTTCAGTTCAGGCAGCTCAGTCTAGTCCAGGGTGCCCTGCAGCCCAGTCAGCTCAGGGTTTACTCCAGGAGGCGTCATTGCACTGACTTTCTCTCAGGGTGAACGTGGGGTAGATGGAGAGGCCAGACATTACAGCAGAAGATGCCTTCTTTCCAACAGATCCCACTTTGTACTGAAGAGGGAAGGAAAGCAGAGAAGTAATGACAAAGTGCAGGCAGAAGAGCCCTTCAGTTTGCTGCAGGCGCCATGGACTGTTGCTGAAAGTTCTGTCCCTTCAGGTTGTGAACTAAACTCAGTTGGAATCCGAGTCAGAGGAGTCCCCTGAGGACGATGAGCTGGAGCCGCAGTCCTCCGGCTCAGAATCTCCATCTTCATCCTCACTGCTGGGGGCTGAGGAGCTGCCTTCCTCCTCTTCCTCATTTTCTTTTGATCTCCCTGAGGCAGGAGAATGTTCTCCAATTGTGTCTGATGATGCTAACTCTGCAGCCTGAAGCCCCGGGTCCTCTCGAAGCCTTCCTTGCAGATTCCCTGATGATGGGGACTGCAGACCCTTCCTTCTAATCTTGGAGTTCGGGCCCCCTGTCATGCTCATATTCTTATGCTTAGCACAGGTCGCCTCTCTGTAGGCAACATATTTTTCAGGAGACAGAGTCTTAAGCCAGAGATCAAGGTCCACCTTGTACTGTGTCTGCCATCCCTCTGCCTGCTTCTTATGAAGCTCCTCTGGTCCTGGGGGACCCGCAGCCAGCGTCTACCGATCTCCCGCAAGCGCTCCCTCGGGGGCACCACTTTCAGCTCCCTGCTCGACCAGAGATCCTGGTGAAACTTGTGGTAGCCATTCATAGCGGGTTTCTTGGGTTCTCCATGGAATTTCCACTTCATGGGTAAATTGACTTCCGAAGGAGATTTCACTTTTTGCACATTTTCCTGAAACTTCTTTGGCACTTTGTTCTGGCTTCCTTTGGGGACATCAGATTTCTTGGGGTTTGAGATTAGATCAGGCTGCTGTTCTCTGATAGAGCCACTTTCTCCCTAAAATCCTTTTTATCTTTCTCAAAATCCTGACTGTGTTTCACCTTCAGCTGCTCTGGCACCTTCCTGTGTTCCTCAGACCAAACCTTGGTCAGCTCATGGTTGTTCACCTTGGGGTGTTTTGGATGTACTGGGGTCACATCACTTTGGAAAACTGGAGGTAGGCTTTCAGGGACTTCTTGAACAAATAAGGATTTTTGCTTTTTCTGCTTTTGTAAGCATTGTTAACATTTTTCTTAGCTTCCAGGACTAATTCTTTCAAAGTTCACAGCTTTCTCAGTTCAGTTCAGTTCAGTCACTCAGTTGTGTCTGACTCTTTGCAACCCCATGAATCACAGCATGCCAGGCCTCCCTGTCCATTACCAACTCCCGGAGTCCACCCAAATCCAAGTCCAAAGTCGGTGATGCCATCGAACCATCTCATCCTCCACCATCCCCTTCTCCTCCTGCCCTCAATTTTTCCCAACATCAGGGCTTTTCAAAGGAGTCAGCTCTTCGCATCAGGTGGCCAAAGTATTGGAGTTTCAGCTTCAACATCAGTCCTACCAATGAACACCCAGGACTGATCTCTTTTAGGATGGATTGGTTGGATCTCCTTGTAGTCCAAGGGACTCTCAAGTCTTGTCCAATGCTAAAGTTCAAGAGCTTCAATTCTTCAGCACTCAGCTTTCTTTATAGTCCAAATCTCACATCCATACATGACCACTGAAAAAACCATAGCCTTGACTAGATGGACCTTTGTTGGCAAAGTAATGTCTCTGCTTTGTAATATGCTGTCTAGGTTGGTTATAACCTTCCTTCCAAGGAGTAAGTGTCTTTTAATTTCATAGTTGCAATCATCATCCGCAGTGATTTTGGAGCCCAGAAAAATAAAGTCAGCCACTGTTTCCACTGTTTCCCCATCAATTTGCCCTGAAGTGATGGGACTGGATGCCATGATCTTAGCTTTCTGAATGTTGACCTTTAAGCCAACTTTTTCACTCTCCTCTTTCACTTTCATCAAGAGGCTTTTTAGTTCTTCTTCACTTTCTGCCATAAGGGTAGTGTCATCTGCATATCTGAGGTTATTGATATTTCTTCCAGCAATCTTGATTCCAGCTTGTGCTTCCTCCAGCCCAGCATTTCTTATGATGTACTCAGCATAGATGAAAATAAGCAGGATAACACTATACAGCCTTGACGTACTCCTTTTCTCTAACCATTTGAGTTTGCACATTTCCCCAGAAAAATCTTTAAAAGCTACTTTTTCCCAGTCCATCACTGACTAGGTCTTTTTAAACATGTGTCTGTCATTGGATGGAATGTTTTTCTCGATACATTCCAGTGTCTGCACAATGTCTTTTTTGGACCAGTCATCTCAGCTTTTGGGCAAAACCATTTCTAGGTCTTTGGGACACTTATATGGTCCCAGCAGTTCAGACTGCTCGGTAGAATTTCCAGTGTCCACACTCTCAAGATTCAGCAGATGAATTATTTCTGAAATCCAGCAGTGTGTGTGATTCTCTGTTTCTGTAGAGAAAGGAAAGGAAAGTTACTCTCCTATGTGACACATGAAAGAAGCACAGCCCACTTAGGATATGATACTTTTATCATTTCATTTACCTTTAAACATGTAAGTGAAAACTGGTCCGATCTCTGTGTTGAGATTCATGTTGAGCATTATGAAGTTTCTTGTCACAATTAAGGTAACATGCAACATCCTTCAAGCTAGACTTCAATGAAAAACTTCCAGATTTACAAACTGGATTTAGAAAAGGCAGAGGAACCAGAGGTCAAATTCTCAACATTTGTTGGATGAAAGAAAAAGCAAGAGAATTCCAGAAAAATATCTATTTTTGCCTCATTGACTATGATAAAGCCTTTGCTGTAAGGATCACAAAAAAACTATAGAAAATTCTTAAACTGATGGGAATACCAGACCACCTTACCTGCCTCCTGAGAAATCTGTATACAGCTCAAGAAGCAACAGTTAGAACCAGACATGGAAAAATGGACTGGTTCCAAGTTGGGAAAGGAATACGTCAAGGCTGTACATTGTCACCCTGCTTATTTAACATATATGCAGAGTATCTTATGGGAAATGCTGGGCTGGATGAAGCACAAGCTAGAATCAAGATTGCCAGGAAAAATATCAATAACCCCAATGTGCAGATGACACCACCTGTATGGCAAGAAAGTGAAGAGGAACAAAAGAGCCTCTTGATGAAGGTGAAAGATGAGAGTGAAAAAGTTGTCTTAGAACTCAACATTCAAAAAACTAAGATCATGGCATCCAGTCCTACTACTTCATTGCAAATAGATGGGGAAACAATGGAAACAGCAGCAGACTTTATTTTGGGGGGCTCCAAAATCACTGCAGATGGTAACTGCAGCCATGAAATTAAAAGACACTTGCTCCTTGGAAGGATAGCTATGACCAACCTAGAGAGCATATTAATAAGCAGAGAAATTACTTTGTTGACAAAGGTCCATATATTCAAAGCAATGGTTTTTCCTGTGATCATGTATGGATGTGAGAGTTTGACCATAAAGAAAGCTGAGTGCCAAAGAATTAATTCTTTCATACTCTGGTGCTGGAGAAGACTCTTGAGAGTCCCGTTGACAGCAAGGAGGTCAAACCAGTCATTCCTAAAGGAAATCAGTCCTGAATATTCATTGGAAGGACTGATGCTGAAGCTGAAACTTCAATGCTTTGGCCACCTGACATGAAAATTCATTAGAAAAGACACTGAAGCTGGGAAAGATTGAAGGCAGGAGGAGAAGGGGGTGACAGAGGATTAAATGGTTGGATGGCATCACCAACTCAACAGACATGAGTTTGAGCAAGCTCCATAAGATGGTGATGGACAGGGACTGATGAACAGCGACAAAGGCCTCATCCCAGCTTGCCTTCCAATCAGTCTCACCACAGCATGTTTTTCTTAGAAATGAGCAAAAGCCTGGGGAATCACTCAAGGGACAAAGGATAAGAGAAAAGAAAGAGAAGTTAAAAAATTAAAATACCTGACAAGCAAAGGGCTTTAAAAAAGAAATGAGATACCGCAGCACATGGTATCAAAATCCCAAAGAGGGACATCACCAAATACTGAGAGGATGGAGAATCAGGGACTTGGATTCATTGCTGATGGCAATGCAAAGCAGTACAAGTCTTCTGAAAGACAATAAGGCAGTTTGTTACAAAACTAAGTACCTCCCTACCATGTAAGTCAGTAATCATCTTCCTTTGTATTTTCCCAAATCAGTTGAAACTTTATGTCTATTTTTTTTTTAAAACCCCTGCATTAGGATGTTTATAGCAACTTGCTCATAATCACAAAGCTTGAAAGCAACCAAGGTGTCCAACCAAGGTTGGTGAATGGATAAGGAAACTCTGGTATATCCAAACTGTGGAATACTATTCAGTGCTAGAAAGAAATGAGTGATCAAGCCAGCAAGAGACATGGAATATCCTTTAATACATATCTCTAAAACTAAGCTGGAAAGGATATATACTTCATGAGTCCAACTATAAGACATTCTAGAAAAAGAAATATATGAAGAAAATGAAATAATCCTTGCTTCCCAGGGGTTTAGGGTGATGGGACTGATTAATAGGTTATCACAACAGATTTTGGGGGAGTGTAATAGTTCTGTATATTATAAAGGTGAACACATGTCACTAGACATCAGTGAAAACTAACAGAATATACAACCAAGAGTGAACACTAATGTGAATCCATAGTCTTTGGGTGATAAGGAAGTGTCAGTGGAGGCTCCTCAATCATAATAAACACACCACTTTGATACATGTTGTGATAACAGGCAAAAATGTGTGCTCATTCTGGGGAGGCAGGATGTATATGGTAACTTTGCTTTCTGCTCAGTTTTACTGTGAATGTAATCTTCTCTAAAACAGTAATGACACGCCATATGATTTCAGAGCATAGCTCCCTTTGAAGAAGAGTCCAAATGGCCATAGACTGAGTGTGCAATCAAGATAATAACTTGATATAATTAATCTAAGAAACACATTAAAGAAGTACATTAGGAGGATGAAGAGAATAAAAAGTATAAACATGTGTATCTAAAGGTCAGAAAGAGTTCAGGTGCTCAATATTTCATTTCTGGTAAGTTCAATAGACATTATATTAAGGCATATTAAAAACAATTGTATACAATTAGACGAGGACTCTGTTTTGATACATATATAAAGATGACAGAAACATGTGTCTCATTGGAAGCTCATAGAAATGAACAAACAGGAAAACCGACCTTATGAAGAAGGTGCAGGTACATCAGTTGCTGGTAGGGGAAGCCCTTCTCTGCATGTGTCTCCTGCACTCACATAAGAAGAGTCTTCTTGCCACTTCTGATATAGAGCAACCTGAGAAATGATGGCATATCACACACAGTGTATCTACACTAAACAAAGTTATTTATGTTCAGTGTTCTATTTTATTCTATTAAAAAACACTTCCATCCATCACTAGTAAAAATAATTCATTAGCATTACATTAATCTTTGTTTAACTAATCTTTCAGTTCTGAGAACACAGACAATTGAATTTTCTCTTCTCTTGGACACTGACAGCCTTGAATTTAAGTAACCTTAATATAAGGGGTTTGAGTAAACTCCAGGAGTTGGTGATGGATAGGGAGGCCTGGTGTGCTGCAATTTATGGGGTCACAAATAGTCGGACATGACTGAGAGACTTAACTGAATGGAACTGAATGTAAGGGAATTCCACTTCTTTGACTAGCAGATCGATATACTCCCAGTCTTATCAGATTGGCCATACTATCAAAAGTGTTTTCCCATTTTGGAAACATGTAAATTCCAAGTCAAAAAACAAACCTGTCCGTGACTTCCCTAGAAGTCCAGTGACTGAGACTCCATGCTCTGAATGGACAGGCTCAGCATTTGGTCCTTCATCAGGGAATTAGAGTCCACATTCCACAGCTAAATGTTCACCTGCCAAGACTAAGTTCCTGTGACTAAGAGTTTGCCTGTCCCATCTAAAGATTCCTCAAGCCACAAGGAAGATCTGGTGTAGCCAAATAAATTAAATGAATCAACCAATTGCCACCTAATACTGTTGCTGCTCTTTAGTTGCTAAGTCCTGTCTGACCCTTTTGAACCCCTTGGACTACAACCCACCAGGCTCCTCTGTCCATGGAATCTTCCAGGCCAGAATACTGAGATAGGTTGGTATTTTCTTCTCCAGGGGAGCTTCTTGACTCAGGGACAGAACCTGTGTTTCCTGCACTGGCAGGCACGTTCTTTACCCCTGAATCACCAGGGATGATTGCCATCTAAAATATTGTGCTTCAAAATAAATGACAGAAGTTAATCAAAATTTTCACTTCTATGTCAGAGTGAGTGCAGAATTTCCTCTGCTTTCAAGTATCTGGTATGTCACTAATGTTATGTTTTGACAACCATCATCAGCTTTTGGATTACTATTGGACAGTTTTGGAGAAGGAAATGGCAACCCACTCCAGTATTCTTGCCTGGAGAAAGCTCCATGGACAGAGTCTGGTGGGCTACAGTCCATGGGATCACAAAGAGTTGGACACAACTGAGTGATGAACACACTGTATTGGACAGCTTAAAGACAGAACCCCAGACTTTCCTGAAAAAAAAAAAAAATATATATATATATATATATATATATATATTACTCTTAACTTTCAACAACTTAGTTTCTCAATCAACTTTTAGGTATCATGCCAAATGAAAACTATCTGTCTAGGATGTCCCAATCAGAAATTCACATTTTACTTTTACAACATGGAATCATAAGTTAGCAGAATCATTTATGCTCATTTACAATTTTCAATTTTTTATAAGTCTATAGTTCTAGAATAAACTGAAAGTAATTACAAATATTTTCTATGATCTAGGAGCTTTTTTCATTTGTTTGAGAAATTCTTAAGCCTGTTACTGTTGAATTAAAATATTCTTTTTAATTGTTGTGGGGGAAAAATGTAAATCTATCTACTCGGAACTCTTTACTCACCAGAAATTTTAGATTTGGTCTCAACCACGTGGGCAGGAAAATCGACCCCATCATGTCAGGAGTTATATGCACCCCGGGTGGGTCAGCAGTTGTAACTTTCAGAGTTTTCCATGGTCCAGCCAACTCAGAACATATCTGAACAGAAGAAGCATTGCATCTGAGATGCTTGACTATCAGGATCCTTGATGGTCCTCCCTGATTAGATTGCTGCAGTTCCCTTGAGTAAATCCAGTCAACACTAACTGGATTAAAACTCTTTCCAATCTCTCTATATATATTGCCCACCAGGGAAGCCCAAACTCAACATGGTCAAAAGTAAACCTAGCTTGAAATGATTACTTATTAGACCAAAGAATGTTTGCCAAAATCAGACTTCATAACTTTTTTGAAATTAGCTTTCTCAACTTTTTTCCCAGCATCAGGGTCTTTTCCAGTGAGTCTACTCCTCACATCAGGTGGCCAAAGTACTGGAGCTTCAGTTTCAGCATCAGTCCTTCCAATGGATATTCAGAGTTGATTTCCTTTAGGATTGACTGGTTTGATCTCCTTGTGTCCAAGGGACTCTCAAGAGTCTTTTCCAACACTGCAGTTTGAAAGCATCAATTCTTCCACTGGGTACTCAGCTTTTTTTTTAAATTTATTTATTTTAATTGAAGGATAATTGCTTTATAGTATTTTATTGGTTTCTACCAAACATCAACCTGAATCAGCTATAGGTTTACCCATATCCCCACCCACTTGAACATCCCTCCCACCTTCCTCCCCATCCCACCCCTCTAGGGTGTGGGTGGGATGTATGGAAAGAATAACATGGAAATATGGGGGTTTTTGTTTGTTTGTTTGTTTGCTTGCTTGCTTGCTTGTTTGTTTGTTTTTAAATTTCATGGCTGCAGTCACCTGTCAAGGTGATTTTGGAGCCCAAGAAAATAAAATCAGTCACTGCTTCCACTTTCTCCTCTGCTATTTGCCATGAAGTGATGGGACTGGATGCCATAAGCTTAGTGTTTTTAATGCTGAATTTCAAGCCAGTCTTTTCACTCTCCTTTTTCACTGTCATCAAAAGACAAATTCCTTTTCACTTCTGCAGTTAGAGTGGTATCATCCACATTTCTGAGGATGAGATATATTGATATTTCTCCTGGCAATCTTGATTCTGGCTTGTGATTCATCCAGCCTGATATTTTGCATGACATAATCTGCAAATAAGTTAAATAACCATGGGTGACAATACACATCTTTGTCATACTCCTTTCCCAATTTGGAACTAGTCTATTTTTCCATGTCCAGTTCTAACTGTTCCTTCTTGACCCACATCCAGGTTTCTCAGGAGACAGGTAAGGTAGTCTGGTACTCCAATCTCCTAAGAATTTTCCACAATTCATTGTGATCCACACATTCAAAGCTTTAGTGTAGTCAATAAAGCAGAAGTAGATGTTTTTCTGTAATTCCTTTGAATACTCCATGATCAAAGGATTGTTGATCACGGAAGAATCAAAGGATTGTTGGCAATTGGATCTCTGGCTCCTCTGCCTCTGTGAAATCCAGCTGCACATCTGGAGGTTCTCAGTGTTGTAGTTCTTCATAGAATAGGTCAATTTCAGTTTTTTGTTTTTTGCTTTTTTTTTGCCTCAGTGGTTGGGACATAGACTTGGATTTATGTCATGCTGAATGGTTTGCCTTGGAAATGAATGAGATCATTCTGTCCTTTTTGAGATTTCACCCATGGACTGCATTTCAGACTATTTTATGGATGATGAGGGCTACTCCATTTCTTCTAAGGGATTCTTGCCCAAAGTAATAGATATAATTGTCATCTAGAATTAGAACTATAATATCGTTCATTAAGCGGAGATATTAAATTCATGTTCAGGAGTTTATTATTGTCCAAACAACAACTTCATGGATTACAACTGTAAACTCAAGATATGACTTTTTAGCAGAGATTGCCGTGTAGCAATCGGATTAAGTAGATTTCAAAGGTTTGACTTCAATCATTAGCAAATGAAAATGCTTTCAACTCTGCAAAAATCTAATCATGTTCTCCTATACTTTTTCATAGGGTTGATAACTACATCACTTGGAGGAAGTGGGTGTGGTCTTCAGAGAATATATAAAGCATTCCCTGAAGATGCAATTGCATTCTTCTCCAGAATCCAGAGCTGTCCCGATTGGAGTTTGTTGCACTGAGAAGAATTTTAAAAGTTACTGCCAGAAGGAGGTGAGCACCTAATGCTGAATTGAATTTAATAGCTACTTACCGAACAGGAATAGAACATTTCATCAAGTGTACCCAAAGGTGAGTTTTTATCAAGGTACAGTGAAATTCTGCTATGCTCACTTAAAAATGAAACTTTAATGGCAATTGCTGACAGAAATGTAATTTTTTTCTATCAGTAATATCTATATGTGAACCCTGAATCAAGTGTTTATTCCCTGTGGGATTTGTAGACAAGTAACTTCTTTTACCCACACTATGTCAAGCAGCTTCCTTAGAACATGTGGGTAAAAATAGAAAATTAGTAAATGCTGTTGAGAAAATTGAAATAGTTAATCCATATAAAAGGAGTTAATCTAATACCTAGAGATATTTATAAAAAATAAACAAAACACACATTGGCTTCTCCTATTGTTGTTGAGTTGCTAAGTCATGTCTGACCCCTTGGGACACCATGGACTAGCCCACCAGGCTCCCCTGTCCATGAGATTTCCCAAGCAAGAATACTGCAGTGAATTGCCACCTCTTTCTCCAGTGGGTCTTTGTGACCGAGGGATCAAACCTCCATCTCCTGTGTAGGCAAGCTGATTTTTTATCACAGAGCCACTTGAGAAGCCCATTAGGTTCTTTAATAGTATCACGATCATTGATGTCATTAGTATAAAAGTGATTTTCTTCAAGAATTCTTGGCCAGTTTCTAACCCATTCTACACCTTTTTCCTTTATACTTTCTCCCTGTTCATCAGCTATCTCCTCAATTGATGCACATTTCAGTCAAAGGCTTTAGGTTCTATACTGTTGAAAACTGTGGTCATCTATCAGAATTCCATAAATCTCTTATTAACAATTTTTACAAGAAATAGATCTGTACACTATGGCTTTACTGTCAAGCTTTTTTGGAAAGGCATCTTAAAGTTGATGTTATACTCATTCAATTAGCAGAAGTTTTTCTTTCTGTCTCTTTTCATGACCAGAACTGAATTCTCAGCCTTGGAAAGATGTAGCCTCTTCTTTTCAATTTCTCATAGACAGGGAAGAAAACAGGAATCATATATTTAAAACAAATATTTAGTCACAATGTATGGTAACTTAAAGTGTATATTCATGCTCACTTTCTCTTATCCAAATACTTTCCATTTACCTACTTACCTGGATAAATAGTGTCCAAGAAAACAAGTAGTTTTAGGTTTTAAAATTGACATCAAAATTTAAAATAACATAATAAAGCAATTTTAATATATTGATATCTATAATGTTAATCTATTTAATCATCATTATTTCATGACCTTATGTTACTAGATGTTCTTAAGTCTTAGAAGAGTATTCTAGAGACCCAAGTACTTATAAAACACATAGTACTCCTAAAATGTTCAACATAATGTATATATTTCATACCCTTCACACAGATGAACATGAGCTAAATGGGTGAATTAATCAGAAAACCTCCTTGAAATGGTGGCATTTGCTATCATTTTAGAACCCTCACTTTGCAGTGCATAAGTGAAAAGTGTTCAAGATAGATTTAATTAGCCAGTAAGGACTCCAAAGACGTGAAATGGACAGAGAGTGAAGTCTCAGAAAACAAAGAACCTGATGCTGCTTCCATTAACCAAATGTCTGGAATTTCTAGTGTAGAGAGGAAATCCTTGTGTATATTCAAACTTATTTCTTTGCTTTTAGTAAGCAACTGATTATTTTTACTGATTATTGTTATAGTGGGAACATTCACCAGTTCAAAATATGTCATGCTCTGGTCATCTGAACTCACTCCAGGTAAAACTGTTTTCCTGAACTAGCAATGACATAATTTCTTTTTTTTTTTTTTTTTTTGCTTTGAAAGGAGTAGTTTTGTTACTTAAGTCATAAGGAAACACTGACTTATTTACATATTTAGCACATCAAAGTCAAAAACAACATTGATTACACTGTTTACATTATTCATAAACATTTGTACTTGTCTTTAGAAAAGCACATATGTTACTTCAAAGGCAGAAGGAATGGAGAACATTAGCACAGAGACAAAGTGAGTGCTAGTGTGGGTTCCAAGTAGGGAGAGACGGAGAGAGAGAGACAGACTGAGGTTACATGTGCACTTTGGTACCAGTCAGCTGACCAATTAACTCTGGAGTCATCCTAACATTTACACTCATGTTTACTTTAAACAATAAAAGCTGCTAGTGACTCTTATCTAATTTCATCCTTTTTATTATAGCACGAACCCAACAGTCTGTAGTCACCATTTCTAGGTTTCTACTGTGATTATGCTTAGTCGCTCAGTCATGTCCAACTCTACTGTAGCCCACCAGGCTCCCAGGTCTGTGGGATTTTCCAGACAAGAGTGCTGGAGTGGATTGCCATTTCCTTCTTCAGGGGATCTTCCTGACCCTTGGCTGGAACCCGTGTCTCCTATGTCCCCTGCATTCCTGGCTGATTCTTTACCCACTGAGCCATCAGGAAGTCCAGGTGGTGATAGTGGTAAAGAACACACCTGCAAATGCAGGATGCTTAAGAGACATGGGTGAATCCCTGGGTAGGAAAGATCTCCTCCAGAAAGACAGGACAACCCACTCTGGTTTTCTTGCTTGGACAATCCCATAGATAGAGGACCCCAGGTGGCTACAATCCATAGGTTCTCAAAGAGTTGAAATGACTGAAGTAACTTAGCATACAGGTTTGTATTGAGGGTAAGCAAATATGGAAATGAGATAGAGTTCAAAACAGGACTGTGCCAAAGGCTTTATTTTCCCTGATCAGGACAGAAGAATAGCCTTTTCGCTTACCTTCTCTTATTTGTCTCTCATTTTCAGAAACATGGATTCAGACGAGCTGGAAGCCTTCCAGCAGGAACTCACCTGCTCCATCTGCATGAACTGCTTCCTGGACCCCGTCACCATAGACTGTGGGCACAGCTTCTGCCGTCCCTGTCTGAGCCTTTGCTGGGAAGAAGGCCAGACTCCAAGGAGCTGCCCTGAGTGCAGGGGAATATCAGAGAGGCCCCATTTCAAAACCAATATTGCCCTCAAGAGGCTGGCTTCCCTTGCCAGACAGGCCAGAGCTGACCATGACCACTGCTCTGAGGAGCAGATCTGTGAGACACACCAGGAAGCCAGAGGTCTCTTCTGTGAGGCTGACCAGACCCTGCTCTGCGGGCCCTGCTCTGAACGCCCCGAGCACGCAGCTCACAGCCACAGTCCCATACACAGGGCTGCTGAGGAGTCCCGGGTAGGTGATGCCTCTAGAGCAGTTTGGGATCTAGAGGCTCCTAAGTCAGAGGGGAAGACGAGGATGCTATGATGGTGATGGGATGGAGATAGTGGAGGTGGGATTTCTGAATGTGGATCCTCACATATAATGTGTCCTGTCAGTGTTGTTGGCCAGTTGCCCACACGTGTGGAAATGCAGCATCCCGGGGAGGGTGGCACCAGGGACAGAGGCTTCTGATGGGAGTTTGAGGCTTTCTTAGTCAGTCTATATTAAAGTGTGAGATTCAATTTCTTAGGAAATAGATTCTGTTATTGTAAAATTCCCCCAGTTCTCCAGTATTTACTTCTGTGACTTTGATATCCAGTATTAGAACCAAATTAGAGTAATGTGGAAAGCTCTGGCCACAGCATTCTATGCAAGATTTCTATGTAACCGGCAACTGCCTTTCTTCATCCAGAACAGGATGAAATTTATGGTGTCACTATCTAGGTCACTAAATCTCATGGGTATTTTGCAGGAGAAACTTGTAAAGAGAATGAGATCTTTATGGAAACTGAGAGAAGAAATGCAAATCAGTCTGAATCAGGAAGCTAACAAAACTCAGTCCTTTGAGGTAAGAATAAAAATGTTCCGATTTATTTGTATAGACATTGATATAATTCTAGATTTTAGGCCCATTTAAGTTCCCATTAAAGGATATTTTTCTCTTCCCTGGAAAAGTAATAGTTTAAAATGACTTACCGGTAATCATAGTTAGAACAAGCCAATGCAAATTGCTTTTCAACAGTGTGTTGAAATGCAGAGACATTTCTCTGCAGACAAAGATCTGCATAGTCTAAGGCTATGGTCTCCCCAGTGGTCATGTATAGTTGTGAGAGCTGAACCATAAAGAAGGCTGAGTGCCAAATAATCGATGATTGATCTGTGGTGATGGAGGAGACTCCTGAGAGTCCTGAGGACAACAAGGAGATCAAACCGGTCAATCTTAAGGGAAATCAGCCCTGAATACTTGTTGGAAGGACTGATGCTGAAGCTGAAATTCCACTACTTTGGTCATATGATGTGAACAGACCATTCATTGGAAGAGTTCCTCATGGTGGGAAAGATTGAGGGCAGAAGGAGAAGAGGGCGTCAGAGGATGAGGTGGCTGGACGGCATCACCGATAAATAATCATGAACTTGGGCAAACTCCGGGAGATGATGAGGGATAGTGGGGCCTGGCATGCTGCTGTCCATGGAGTCACAGAGAGTCAGACACAACTGGGCAACTGAACAACAAGAACAGCAATGCAAGTTAGCTCAGAGAATGCCAGTAAATAGGAAAACCAAGGCATGAAAAGTATTCTTAGGCTAAATTTTTAAGATTTGAGTAAGCTTTCTAAGACATGCAAAATAAGATGACATTGCACTAAGAGTGACTCTGAAGGAGAAGATAAAAATATAGTATTACCTAGAGGAAAAATAGAGCATATTTTATGAACTGTGCTAGATGGGGTTTATCTCATAAAAGAATATTTAGAAAAATCAGGGTAAGGAGCAAGAGAGAAACAAGATTCAGGTAAGAGAGGAAATAATTGATGGAGTAAGAACCCTGGAAAATCCACCTAGGAAAGGAACCTAGGACCTTTAGATGGTTTGATTTAAACAGGGAAAGAGACTAGGAATTCAGAGAAAGGACAGAGAGGAAGGGCCAGCAAATATTCAAGACCATTAGATGTGTGAGGCAGAAAGTTTGTCAAGAACATTCTCAATGATATTAGGGGAATAATATTTGAAGCTTTCTTTTGAATGTGAGCATAAGTAATGCTTTGAATCCACTGTCTCTGCAGAATTATGTCGCCTTAAGGAAGGTCATGATTACAGTTCTATATCAGAGGATACCTCTGTTGCTTCATGAGGATGAGAAACTGCATCTGGAGGCCCTGGAGCGAGAAGGCAAGGAGATTTGTCAGCAACTCAAGGAGAGTGTGTTGAGAATGACTCAACAGGGAGAAAGTCTGAAAGAAGTGTACAGAGAGCTGACTGCAATGTGCCACAAGCCGGACACAGAGCTGCTCCAGGTGAGAAAGGAGGGTCCGTCCTCAGAGAGAGAAACGCTCTTCTAGACGAGCTGCTGTGACACTAAAATGTTACCTCATATATGGTTACTCTCAGCTAAGGGATGGTCCTCCTTGACTCCAATTATATTTCTCAAATCCCTCTCTCATCATATCCTGGTAATCTTTGAAATATTTTTGCCCTTTTCCTACCTCACATAAGACCAGATTTTCCAGTGTGATCAGGAGTACTATCCAGACAGATGATCCAAAATCAGCAAAATTCTGTGACCAGGGGACAGTTAACTTTCTTGGAGTAAATCTCAATATATGTTCTGCTAAACCCTTATCACTCTGTTATCTCACACTTCCTGGAGACACTGAGGTTTTGCCAGTTTTCTGTGCAAGATTGTTAGAAACGGTCATCAGTTCCAATGCATTTGATAAATCCTTTTTATGGTTCCCTGTTTTGCTTTAATTGTTATCATAGATGGTGAGATCTCTCCTTGGGAGTAGCACGGGCTGTGAGTGACACTGGAATCCTAGATGTGGCTGCATCATTGCACACACTCTTCCTGGCCTCCTTCCTTCCTTAATGTACCCTGAGGAAGCCCATCATGTTTTAGTTTAAGCTCTGTTATTAATATAGTTTCTGATTGTTCCTTAGAAGAGAATTAGAAAGTAATAGATTTTCAACAAATGGAAGGAGGAAAGAAGATACAAAAGGACAGAAATCTCATGACTAACATGGTCTTTTTTCCTTGCAGTCCTTGGGAAGGGTCCCTTCTTGCAGGATCGAGTCAGCGCAGCTGCTCCTGCCCCAGCCTGTGCTTCCTGAACTCAGCGTGTGGCCCATCCCTGGACTCATAGACTGGCTCAGACAATTCCAAGGTAACAGGCAGCCCTCTGATAGGGGATTTGTATGCTTGTCTTTGTTCATGTTCTTTCTGTGACCTTCATCATTGCTCAACCTATGGACTCTTTATGGGGAACTTTTATAACCAAATTTACCCTTAGAGTAGACTTCCTGTAGCTCAAATGGTAAAGAATCTGCCTGCGAGGCAGGAGACCAGGGTTCGATCCCTGGGTTTGGAAGTTCCTCTGGAGAAGGGAATGGCAACCCACTCCAGTATTCTTGCTTGGAGAATTCCCTGGGCAGAGAAGCCTGTTAGGCTATAGTCCGTGGGGTCGCAAAGAGTCCGACATAACCGAACGACTAACACATACAGCCTTATAGTAGAATAATAATACACAACGTTGGGTTGGCCAAATGGCTCTTTTTTTTTCCCCCATAAGATCTTAAAAGGAAGAAATGTTGGCAAACCCTCTCTATATATACACTTGCTTTTTTCCTAGATACCAGTTTTTCTCACATATATATATCTGGTATCTAGGGAAAAAAGCAAGTAAAAAATAAGAAAAGATAATTGATGTCCAACAGCAGGCTGGCATGCTGCTGACTATTTCCTTGAAATATGTAATTCTGTCTGTACATTTGGTACATTCCAAGTTTTAGGAAAGGGGTGTTATCCCTGGTTGTGAGATATTTAGGGAGTATTAAGTTGGTCTATAAACGATTTGTAATAAATTCAAAGCATATTTTCTGGACATTGAACAAAATCCTCTCTATGATCAAGCTTATTACAAACATAATGTGAAATTTTATAAAGTTTATTAGCAAGATTGGCAAAGTTAGCTGGGAACTAATTTTAAAAGATTTATGCTTCTTTTGTTTTTCAAGGTATACTGGCAGAAAATCCTCACAAAGAAAGCATTTCAAAAATGTGATTTTTTTAAAATTTTAGTTTAAGTTTGAATTCTTTAGTCAAAATCCTTGTCAGGGAAAGTGATCACTCTTTTGGAGTTATCATTAATATTATGTTTATTATTGAACATTTTCTAATGATATGGGCAAACTACTTTTTTTTCTTTCTGATAGTGAATTTTTATTTCATTGCCTATTTTCAAATGTCCCAGGAAAACAACGGCCAAAACTAAGCAGTAGATCTCCTAGATAAAAATCATGATTTCTCCCATTCGTTCTGGCTCAAATCTTCTTCTTATGAAGACAGACAAGAAGATCGTGGACTACAGAAGATTCCTCACGCTCTCTTGCTGTCCTGCCTCCAAGTTCTACTCATAAGCCACGCAACTCAGACACTGTATAAAGCTCATGTCCATCAGGAACTTAAAACACCATTCGTTAATATAATTTTGTTTCCTTTTTCCTACAGTGTACACTGTGTTGCATAATGAAAGAGTCACTCATCATCTCCCTATGTTTGAAGATCTGAGATGTCTGCTGGCTGGTCCTGATGGTCCTGGGGTCGACAACACTCCACCAAGATCTAAATATTTTCTTGCCTGGGGAGCTGAGTCATTCACTTCCGGCCAGCACTACTGGGAGGTGGATGTGGCGGGCTGTTGCACCTGGGCCATTGGACTTTGCAGTGACTCCTGGGCAAGGGAAAGTGGCATGGCCCTTGATTCCAAGGGAATTTTTCTACTTCTTTGTATCAAAGAGAACAGTCAGTACAATCTCTTTACCTCCTTCCCACTCTTACCTCAATATGTCAAAAAGCCTCTGGGCCAGGTGGGGATGTTCCTGGATTACGAAGGTGGAATCCTGAGCTTTTTCAATGTGGCCAATAGTTCCCTGATTTGTAGTTTCCTCTACTGCTCCTTCTCATCTCCGCTCAAACCTTTTCTTTGCTCTAGATACCCAAGACCAGAGGTCAAAACTCTGACCCTAGGTGTCAGGAATGTGAATAATTGAGGTTGTTAGGTAAAGTGCCCACCTGACTTTCTGAAACTTCGCCTTTCTTTATCAAATGTATTGTTTGATTTTTTTTTTAAGTTTGATATGTTAAGTGTATAAATTTATTTCTGTTTTCATGAAATAAAATCTCTCCTGGAATACTGTGCAATTGTTATTTTATGTCCTGTGTGTTCACTGGTTTCTAGTCTCCCTAGAAATCAAAGAACACCTGTCATGCTTTCCTAACTGTGTGTGGTATAGCAAGAACACATGGTTCTTTTGACTGGCAGACTTGGAATTCTCTTCTCCCTGCTACGCATCTCTAACATCATTTTCCTTCAATATGTCTCTGTTTCAAAATCATTATTCACAGATACATTTTTGCTGTGTGTATGTGTGGGTTTTTTTCCATTTATTTTTATTAGTTGAAGGCTAATTACTTTACAATATTGTAGTGGTTTTTGTCATACATTGATATGAATCAGTCATGGATTTACATAGATACATTGTTAAAGTTACCAGACTAATTAAAATCATCTTGCTAGATGGACTCAGCACATTTTACATTTTTTCTTTGCAAAGCTCACATCCTAATACTGGCCATCCCATCCAGTTGACCAATTATAAGAATGTTTATCTGTTTATGTACAGATAAATTCCACACACATAGCACAAACATACCTGTCTTAAATATATCTGACTGAGTTAAAACAGATACTTAATCATATACAAAAACATAATCTACACATTTCTAAAAGCTGAGCTGGAGAAATCTGGCCCCCTGGCTTCAGAGTATACTACAAAGCTATGGTAATCAAGAAAGTATAGTACTGGCACAAAAACAAAAATATAGACCCGTGGAACAGGATAGAACTCTCAGAGAAGCCCATACATGTATGATCACTTGATCTTTGATGTGTTCCTTAGCGTGCCTTTGATGTGATCAAGAAGGCAACAATATAGAATGGAGAAAAGACAGCCTCTTCAGCATGTGGTGCTGGGAGAACTGGACAATTATATGTAAAAGAATGAAATGAGAACACTTCCTTTACTATGGACATGTGTGCTAAGTTTTTTCAGTCATATCCAACTCCATGGACTGTAGCCTGCCAGGCTCCTCTGTCCATGAGGATTCTCTAGGCAAAAATATCTGGTTACTATCTATTTGTAAACACCGTGACAAAGCCTATGCTGCCCAAAAGAGGAACTCTTGCAGGAATCCTCATTGTAGGAAAGACTCAGTCTTGCTTTCCATGTGCAGGCGTGTGAACCTGGATGAAGAGGCTCGACCACTTTGAATGGACTTGCAGCAATACACAGGCCACACATTTTCTGTGCCATGAAAAGTAACCAGAGTTATGTAGCCATGGTCTTCCCCCCTTTATAATCTCAGAATTGTTTTATTTTTGTATTGTGGTTAGGGATTGTATCTTCTGCAGATTTTCTGATAGTTCCTGAGAATTATATTAATATTTTTCCAGCCAGAACTCCCATTGAAGTCTTAGCCTCCTTTATTCCAGAAAGATTCTAGGTAGACCCTCTTCTGTGAGAGACGATTTTATTTTTAAAATGGATTTTACTGGAGTCTCCCTTTTGTTACCACAGTGTAGAGCTCCTAACATTATAAATTCACCAAATGCAAATGCAAGCTGTCTGACAGTTTGAGAAGTTGGAGCTGTAGACATGACCATCAAGATGCATCTTTGCATGCTAAAAGATCTGTAAGAGGAACAAAGATCTTTATTTCTATGCAAACATCCCTGCACTGAGCTCCAGGCATGTGTCAGGATCACTGGAGAAGAAAGACTTCGCGCTGAATGAATCCAAAGACACAGTTCTTATGTGTGAAGAAGGATATTCCTCACAATCATTTGACCACCTTCCAAAGTTCTCTCCTTATATTGATGACTTCTAGGCAGGGCTGGTGTTTCTTGATGTGGAAGGTAGAGGTGTCCTGAGGTAGAGGGAGCAGACTTGAATGCTGCTAAATTTTCCTGCATACTCAGAGGAGTCTTTCAATTTCTCTGTCAGGTTTTCTTGAAAACTAGACACAAATTGTAGAGGAATAAATCAGAAACCTGACGGTTGCTTATGAAACCTGTATCACAATGAGGTACCATTTCATACCAGTCAGAATGGCTGCTTTCCAAAAGACTACAAGGAATAAATGCTGGAGAGGGTGTGGAGAAAAGGGAACCCTCTTACACTGTTGGTGGGAATGCAAACTAGTACAGCCACTATGGAGAACAGTGTGGAGATTCCTTCAAAAACTGGAAATAGAACTGCCATATGACCCAGCAATCCCACTTCTGGGCATACACACTGAGGAAACCAGATCTGAAAGAAACACGTGTACCCCAATGTTCATCGCAGCACTGTTTATCATAGCCAGGACATGGGAAGCAGCCTAGGTGCCCATCAGCAGATGAATGGATAAGAAAGCTGTGGTACATATACAGTATGGAATATTACTCGGCCATTAAAAAGAATGCATTTGAATCAGTTCTAATGAGGTGGATGAAACTGGAGCCCATTATTCAGAGTGAAGTAAGCCAGAAAGAAAAACACCAATACAGTATACTAATGCATATATATGGAATTTAGAAAGATGGTAACAACAACCCTATATGCAAGACAGAAAAGGAGACACAGATGCATAGAACAGACTTTTGGACTCTGTGGGAGAAGGCGAGGGTGGGATGATCTGAGAGAATAGCACTGAAACACGTATGTTATCAATTGTGAAACAGATCACCAGTCCAGGTTGGATGCATGAGACAAGTGCTCAGGGCTGGTGCACTGGGATGACACAGAGGGATATGATGGGGAGGGAGGTGGGAGGGGGGTTCAGGATGGGGAACACATGTAAATCCGTGGCTGATTCTTATCAATGTATGGCAAAAACCACTACAATATTGTAATTAGCCTCCAACTAATATAAATAAATGAAAAAAATAAATTTAGAAAAGCATTACAAGTGTAGATTTTTTGACCTAGTTATTCTACTTCTAGGAATATGTCTTGAGGAATAATCAGAGATACATAAAAGATTTATTACATAATGTTTAGAGAAAGATAATGTTTAGTAAAAAGATAAACAAACTATAAATAAGAATGTAGATTGAATATAGTATATCCACTTGATTAAATTCTATTATCCTCAATATCATTCTGAAGGAAAAAATTAAAGCAACCATTTAAAAAACCCAAGATATATTTTTAAGTGGAAAAATTAAATTTGTAATACATTACTCATATTTTGTAAGCACACCTTGTAAATTGTATTTAAAACATCATTAGTGTTTTACCAAAATGTTAACAATTATTAAAAATTACATTATTTTCATCTGTGTATTTTCACTGTTTTCATATTTTCTACAATACTAAATATGTCTACTTCCTTAATAAAAACTAGTATGTGATTTAAAAAAAAAAGAAAACTGTATCTGAGGTCATCCTTCTTAACTGAAAGAAGCAAGTAATATTTTATGATTGTTTAAGGTATCTTCCCTAGAGGGGAAAAAGAAATGCGAATGTTATAGTAAACAGAGATTCTGTAGCTCCCCATCGGCATAACTGTTGCCAGGGGAGCTTTTCTTCCTGTTGGGTTCTGCTCTCTTTGGAGGACATGAGGGCGCCCTCTCCTGGTTCCCTGCCTCTATGTCATCTATAATAGGTTTTCACACCAAACTGTACACCGAGTTTTTATGAAACTTTCTCAAATTTCTTGAATTCTCATGGCAATAGCTTTTAACCCCAATGAAAAGTGAAAGTGTTAGTCTCTCAGTCATATCCGACTCTTTCCAACACCATGGACTGCAGCACGCCAGGCTTCCCCGTCCCTCACCACTTCCCGGAGTTTGCCCAAGTTCATGTCCATTGAATTAGGGATGCCACTCAACCATCTCATCCTCTGGAAAACTCGTCTCCTCCTGCCCTCAGTCGTCCCCAGCATCAGGGTCTTTTCCAATGAGTCAGCTCTTCACATGAAGTGGCCACATTTTTGGAGCTTCAGCACCAGTCCTTCCAGTGAATACTCAGAGTTGATTTCCTTTTAGGACTGACTGGTTTGATCTCCTTGTTGTCCAAGAGACTCTCAAGAGTCTTCTCCAACACCACAGTTCAAAAGCATCAGTTTAGAAGTTTAGATATATAGACATTTTTTTTTACTATTTCTTCATTTAAAAAATCTCAAAGACTTAAAATATCAAAAGCGTTCATTTGGCTCACAAATGTACCATGTGGGCAAGGCATGGGAAGTAATAGCTGGTTTGGCTCCACTCAGCTGAGGCAGCTTAAAGGCTGAGGTATATAGGTATCTGAAAGCTTGCTCACTCACACATCTCTCAGTTGGTCTCACTAGCATCTGAGACCTTCACCAGGGCTGTCAACAGATATACGGACACACAACCCTTTGTTTAACCTGGGCTTCTTTACAACATGGTGGTTGTGTTCCAGTGGTGAGTATCCCGAGAGAGAGGCAAGCAGAAACTGTGTAATTTTTAGATCTAGCCTTGGAGGCTTCATAGTATCATACCTGCCGTACTTTTTGGCTCACAGGTATACAACCCCTTCCAAGTTGAAAGGGATAGAAAATGCACTCCTTGTCATGATTGTTGGTGTGACAGAGATTTTAAGAGCTTTAAAGACCAAAAATTTTGCTGTGAATATTTTTAGAAAATGCAGTCTACCATAAATATTTATTTTTCCTCATCCCCATAATAACTAATAAAAATGACGTCCATAAAATAGTAATCAAACATTCTCTTTAATGAATTGACAATAGAAACTAAAAAACTCAACTTGTTTGTCTAGCTCAGATAATATGAAATCAATTATCTTATAACTGCTAAGTTATTAATCTGATATTTTACGCTCCATTAGAGTAGGAGATGACTGTTTTGCTTAATTATTGTATCTCCAACACCTGGTGGGATTTTGGCCTTTATTAAATAAATGTTTAAAATTTTCTAAGTAAAGGAATATGTAAGTATATAAACTTAATATTAAAAGTCACTGCTTCCTATATAACTAACTCCCACAGTCTTTTCAACATGTTTATATTTTAGAATCTTAATACCAATTTTTATATCAATATATTTTTTAGTGTGATCCACTCAAATATAGTGACAATTGAAAGTTCTTGAGGATTATAATCTTGCCAAGGTGGGTGTATGGTCAGGCCACCCAAGATGGCTGTTCTCTTGCGTTTTGTCCATCCCCTGCCAGTCCAGTGCCTGCTTCACCTACCCCCACTCACAGGACTGACCTTCTATGTACTTGCCCCAGGCCCCAGCTAATGATTGTTCCAACCTCTGGTGGTGGTTCAGTCACTAAGTCATGTCCGACTCTTGCGACCCCATGGACTGTAGCTCACCAGGCTCCTCTGTCCATGGGATTTCCCAGGGAAGAATATTGGAGTGTGTTGCCATTTTTGTCTCCAGGGGATCTTCCTGACCCAGGGATCAAACCCCCATCTCCTGCATTGCAGGTCGTCTCCTGCATCACAGGCTGACTCTTTACTGGGAACAACCAGGGAAGCCCATTCTAACCTTTAGATCAGAACATTTCCACCCGGAGGGCTTATCAAAGAGGCAGTGGTGGGCTTGGCCCTCTCTTGGTTTCCCTGGTAACTGATGAGCTAACCTGATGTCAATTTCCCCTGTAACTGGCCACGCCACCTCCCTCTCCCCCCGAATGAAGACTGCTGCCACCTCCTGCTGGCTGTCCAGGGCATGCTGTGGATGTTGCTCCAGGACCTTGCTTCTGTCACTGACAGCCGGCTGTTTTCTCAGTCTTGAATCTGGGCAAGTACAGGCCTGCAGAGTGCAGCCTGACTGGGGTTGCGCAGTGGGTGTCCATAGCCAATAGTATTTTCCCTATTTCTTAAGAAAAGAAACCAGCCATCTGAAATCAGAGCAATTTTTTAATATATTCTATTTATTTGGCTGTGCCATATCTTAGCTGCGGCCCACAGAATATTTGATCTTCACTGTGTCTGAGCGATCTTCGGTCAGCACGTGTGGGATCTAGTTCCCTGACCAGGGATGGAACCTGGGCCCCCTGCACTGGGAGCTCAGAGTCTTAGCCACTGGACCACCAGCGAAGTCCCAGGGCAAGTTTTTAAAAATCAGATAGATTACCAAAGTTTGAACTGCTCTTTAAAAAAAATTACATACCTTCTTCTGGTGACTAAAATACACCCTGAAGTCAATTCAGTCCCTGTGAAAACAATATTCAAGTCCTTTTGAAACATTACATGTACTTGTAATATACTTCAAATATATGCAAAGATAGAAGAGTTAAGGAAACCTCAGTCTATTAGTCGTGCACTCCTTTTAGCGTCGCTGCACGAATGCCTAATCTCTGCTGAGCGGGCCTCTATCCTTCTCTCTGACCCTCACCTCAGTGGAAACATGGAAATTGACCAAACCTAATTTCTAACATAGGAAAAAATTTTCTGTTTTGTTGCTTATAAAATACTTCATACTTTGATTGCCTCACATGTTTCATTGTATGTATTGGAGGACTTACATGTCTGGACTACATTCAGTAGTTGTAAGATTAGTGAATGGTTTACTTTGAAGTGCTACATGGAGTTTTGTTTGTTAATCAATGAATGCTTAATCTAGTTTCCTAAACCAAGGAGGCTTGTCAGTTTCAATTCCCTTCAATAATATTTCTTGCTAGCAAGGATGAAATTACAGTATAGGGAAATGTGGAGGACCGTGTGATAAGCTTTAGGATGCTTTCCATTTTGAATATGGCAAGAGAATGTTGTCAGGTGAATTTCCTATAGCTCCTGCTGCTGCTGCTAAGTGCTTTAGTCATTTCTGGCTCTTTGTGACCCCATGGACTGTAGCCCACCAGGCTCCTCTGTCCATGGGATTCTCCAGGCAACAATACTGGAATGGGTTGCCATGTCCTCCTCCAGGGAACTTTCCCAACCCAGGGATCGAACCTGTGTCTCTTGCGGCTTCTGCATTGCAGGCAGATTCTTCACCCCTGTGTCTCCTGCAAAGCCCACTAAGCTCCCTCAAGGCCTATTGTCCCTGGAGTGACACAGATGCGTCCATATGGATTAGTCTGAAAGTGACAGTCATAAAATATAACTTTTTAATCTACTTGTTAAATTTCTGATAAATTCTTACCAGTACAGCACTTAACAAAAAGGTAGTAGGGAGCATGAGAGCAAGGAGACCTTGCTCTGACCTTCTCTTTAATAAGGTTTGCACTGGACCTCCTTGCCTTATTCCTGATTTTAGAGGCAATGTTTTCAGCTTTTTATTTTAAAGATTTATTCATTTATTGGCTGTGGTGGGTCTCTGTTGCTATACACAGGCATCCATTCTCAGGGGCCACTCTCTCGTTGCTGTGTGCAGGCGTCTCAGTGACAGTGGTTTCTCTTGTGGACCATGGACTCTAGGTTCACGGGCTTCAGTAGTTGTAGTGCATGGCCTCAGTACTTGTGGCACACAGGCAACACACTTAGTTGCTCTCGAAGCATGTGGGATCTTCCTGGAACAGGGATCTAACTGCTGTTTCCTGTATAGCAAGGCAGATTTCTAGCCACTGGGTCACCAGGGAAGCCCTCAGTTTTTCACCATTGAATGTGATGTCAGCTGTGGATTTGCCATATATGGCTTGATTATGGTGAGGTAGGTTGCCTCTATGCCCACTTTCTGGAGAGTTTTTATCATAAATGGATTTTGAATGTTATCAAGAGTGCAGTCTTAGCACTTAAGAGAGTAAAATGGTTCTATGGCCTGACTGGTCGATAGAGAAAATGCCGTGGCTTTGTTTGAAAAAGGATCCAACTGCTTTCCAGTCTCAAAGTGATTTTGTTGCCATTATGACTGATAAAAAGAGATATTTCCTTATTTTCCTTTGCATTTTCCTATAAGTAAGTCTGAGAATTTTTTTGTATGGTTACTGTTCATTTGAATTTGTTCTTCTGTCATTTGGGTATTTGGATCAACCCCTTGGAGATTCAACCAGTCCATCCTAAAGGAAATCAGTCCTGGGTGTTCATTGGAAAGACTTATGTTGAAGCTGAAACTCCAATATTTTGGTCACCTGCTGCAAAGATCTGACTCATTTGAAAAGACCCTGATGTTGGGAAAGGCAGGAGGAGGCAGGGGAAGAGGGTACGACAGAGGATGAGATGGTTAGATGGCATCACCGACTCAGTGGACATGAGTTTGGGTAAACTCTGGGAGTTGGTGATGGACAGGGAGACCTGGCATGCTGCGGTTCATGGTGTCACAAAGAGTCGGACACGACTGACCCAGTGAACTGAACTGCCTATTTTTATGGTTATTCATCTGCATGTTATCAAATGTAAGAGCTGATTACATAGTATAAGTATTAATGCTATATCTTTTATGTGCCCCAAGACTGTCTCCCAAATATATGCTTGACCTCACTCATGGGATCTTTATTGAAATAATGTTCAATTTTTCTCTAATTAGACTTAAATATGTACTTTTCCTCCTTGGATTCTAGACATTATTATGAGTCTTCAGACTCATAGAATATTCAGATATTCTGCTAACCTTTTTCCTTGGATTATGATGACTTTCCTGTAATTCACTTGTAATAATATGTTTATTTATTAACCTTTGTGTGCATGTGTGTGCAATTGAGTATAGCAATAGGAGGGATATCCAATTCTCTTTTCTTTCAGGAGGATAGACAATTTTAACAGCACTCTTGATATAAAACAACAACAAAAATATCATCATTTCACAGTGAACAGAGATGCTATCTTTACCTTATAAATACATACACATACATATGCACATATACTCACAAACATACTCTGTAGTCTAATTCCTTTATTTTCTGTTTTATTAACTTTACACATGCTAAGTCAATATTATATTCTTTGATATTTTTCTTTCAAAAGAATTGTAAATCACTTTAATATTAGGACTTCTACTAAAATTTCTTGTAATTCATATATTAACTTAAGAAGCAATGTCACTTTTCTGCTATCGTGTTACTGAGAACATGGTAAATCTTTCTTTTAGTCAACATATTGATGAGATTCTTTTGGAAATGCTTTATGGATCTCTTGCTATAGATCTTATACTGGTAATGATAAAATTATTTCTAATTATTTTATAATTTTGTTGCCATTTTGAATAGGTTAACTTTATTTTCATTTATAGCTGGTTATGTAAAACAAAGAAAAATCAATTAATTTTGTGTATTTATAATGTACACAGCCTCTTTGAACATTTCCCTTAAGAGGACCAGCAGACTTAGAATTCTTAGGTTTCAATTTTTATCAAAAATATGGATAATTTTGCTCTTTTCCACTGATAGTACTGATTATTTACTGTTCTTTTCTTATCACATTTGCTAGAATGTATTATTTAAAGTTAATTATAACAGTCAAAGTGGGCTTCTCATTGCTTACAAGTGAAAACTATTTATCCTATCCTAAGATAGGACATCCTAAGAAAGTTTCTTCTCTTATTTTAGTCAGGGTTTATTAAGATATCTGCTAAATTTCATCAAGTAACTTTAAACATCTATGGCTGTACTCATTTGGCGCTCTCCATTAACACCATGGTGTCATAAAATGTGTTAAAGTTCCTGATTTTGTACTCTCATATTCCTGGAATCCTACCTGAAGATCTCACTGCTAAATTCCAATTAATAATATTTTAATTGCATTCATAATTTAAACTGTCATTGAACCATGTGTCCCTTCTTGGTACACTCATTGTCATGTTTTATTAGTAATATTGTATTCTCTTTCTGTAATGAGTTTAGGAGACTTCTCGCATTTTCTAAGGGTCTATAATTTAAGCTGAATCTATCTCTTTTCTAAATATTGGATAAAGTTCATCTTTGAAACTCTCTGATCACCATTCTTTGTTTAGTAATATGTTTTAAATCACCTTTCCAACCTATTTTACAATAATTATTATCTTAATTTTTCTGTTTATTTATAAGTCAGTGTTGCTAATTTATCTTTTTTCTGGGAAAATATCTACATAATCTAGAATTTTAGAAGGTTAGAGTGTTCACTAGTAATTATTTAAATCTCATTTGTATCTGGATTATATTTCCATTTTTATCCTAATATGTATTTACTTCCTCTTTTGCCTAATTGAGATCATAATCTACATTATTGATCTTTTAAAAATTAGTTTTTAAGTTTACCTTTTCATCTGTTTATAATTTTCTACTTCATTTCTTCAGATTCTACTTTTATGCATTCTTTCCTTTTTTCTCCAAAGAATATTGTTTAATATACAGTGTGATGTTCCTACACTCCTGGTGGGAAAGTAAGTTGGTACAGCTGCTATGGAAAACAGGATGAAGGTTCCTCAGAAAACTAAACATAGAATTACCATATGATCCAGAAATCTCACTCTTGGGAATATACCCAGACAAAACAATAATTTGAAAAGATACATGCAACCCTGTGTTCATAGCAGCACTATTCACAATAGTCCAAATATGGAAGCAACCTAAATGTCCTTTGACAGTTGAATGGATGAAGATGTGGTCCGTATATGCAATGGAATACTACTCAGGCATTAAAAAGAATAAATAGTGCCATTTGCAGCAACATGGAACCAATTAAAGTTTATATTATTATACTAAGGGAAATAAGTCAGAAACAAACAAGTACTATATGATATCACTTAAATATAGAACCTAAAATATTGCACAAGTGAACCTATCTACAAAACACTAACAGACTCATAGACATAGATATTAGGCTCATGGTTGCCACAGGAAATGGGAGAGAGACGGAAGGACTGGGAGTTCAGGGTTGGCAGATGCAAACAGTTACATTTACAGTGGATAAACAACAAAGTCCTAATGCATAGCACAGGGAACTGTATTCAGTATCCTGTGATAAATGGTAACGGATAAGAGTATTTAAAAAGAATGTATATATGTGTATAACTGAGTCACTTTGGATGAAATGCTCCAACCAAAAGGCACAGATTGGCTAAATGGATGCAAATACAAGATCCCTATATATGCTGTCTACAAGAGACCCACCCTAGGCCTAGGGAAACATACAGACTGAAAGTGAGGGGCTGAAAAAGATATTCCATGCAAATGGAAATGAAAATAAAGTGAGCATAGCAATACTCATGTCAGATAAAATAGACTTTAAAATGAAGACCATTACAAGAGACAAGGAAGGACACCACATAATGATCAAGGGATCAATCTAAGAAGAAGATATAGCAATTATAAATACATATGCACCCAACACAGGAGCACCTCAATACATAAAGCAAAATGCTAACAACTATTAAGGGGAAAGTGACAGGAACACAATAGCAGTGGGGGACTTTAATATTCCACTCACACCAATGGACAGATCATCCAGGCAGAAAATTAGTAAGGAAGCACACAAAGCTTAATTGATACATTGGACCAGTTAGACCTAATTAATATCTATAGGGCATTTCACCCAAAAACAGTAGATTTCACTTTTTTCCTCAAGAGTACTTGGAACATTCTCCAGGATAGATCACATCTTGGGTCACAAATCAAGCCTTGATAAATTTAAGAAAAACCTGAAACCATTTCAAGCGTCTTTTCTGACTACAATGATATCAACTACAGAAAAAAAGTTATGAAAAGAACCCACAAACACATGGAGACAAAATAATATGCTTCTGAGTAACCAAGAGATCACTAAAGAAGTCAAGGAGAAAAAAAAATACCTAAAAGCAAATGACAATGAAGTACAACCACTTAAACCCTATGGGATGCAGTAAAAAGTCAATGGCAACACCCACTCAATGGACATGAGTTTGAGCAAGCTCCAGGAGTTGGTGATGGACAGGGAAGGCTGGCATGCTGCAGTCCATGGGGTCACAAAGAGTTAGACATGACTGAGTGACTGAACTGAAGAGGGAAGTTTATACCAATAGAAGATCTACCTCATGAATACAAGAGAAACATTAAATAAACCACCTAACCTTATACTTAAAGCAACTAGAAAAAGAACAAAGAAACCCCAAAGTTAGTAGAAGGAAAGAAATCATAAAGTTCAGAGCTGAAAAAAATAAAAATGAAATGAAGAAGACAATAGAAAAGATCAATAAAACTATTAATAAAAGCTGATTCTTTGAGGAGATACACAAAATTGACAAACCGTTAGCCAGACTCATCAAGAAAGAAAGGGAGAAGACTCAAATCATTAAAATTGGAAATGTGTAAGTATTATTTTAAAACAGTAAATTTCTACTTTGATCAGTGGTAAGGATGAGAGAAACTCCTGTCATATTAAGCAACACTCTTGACTGTAATGCTCCCAGTGACATTTGGCATGGAATTTTTTTATCCCTGGAGAGAGATGCACTTGCTGGTATGGTCAGCAACCTGAACAGGGAATAGAGTTGAACCCCATATCCTCTGTTGGGTTAAGTATCTGCTCCCATCTCAGCCAGCCCTCTTGTACCTACTGAAGGAGATATATTTTTGTTATTCATGTTGTGAAAGAAAGGGAACGTGAAAGTTGCTTAGTCTTGTCTGACTCTTTGCGACTCAATTCTTCAGGCCAGAATACTGGAGCAGGTAGCCTTTCCCTTCTCCTGGGGATCTTCCCAACCCAGGGATCAAACCCAGGTCTTCCACGTTGCAGGCAGATTCTTTACCAGCTGAGCCACAAGGAAAGCTCAAGAATACTGGAGTGGGTAGCCTATCCCTTCTCCAGGGCATCTTCCCAACCCAGGAATGGAACCAGGGTCTTCCGCATTGCAGGAGGATTCTTTACCAACCGAGGTATTAGGAAATTGTAATTGTTGCTAGTGAACTGTGTGTGTTGATTATGATCTTGGAGACAGTTGAGTGGTCCTCAAGAGAGATCTTAGTTCCCTGGCCAAGAATTGAACCTGGGTAGCCTGAATGAAAACTGGGAATGTAACCATTAGATGCCCAGGGGCTACAGGCTAGAGACAAAGTGGCCCAGGTTCTTGCCCCCATTTGAACGGAAACTGTTTTAAGGAGTTTCTTATTAGAGACACAGCACAAAGAGTGAGAGGACACACAGACAATCTGTTTATTTAAGACTGAAGCAAGGCCGAAATGCACACTTGGAGCAAAAGGGTGTGAGTGTCCTCCTAATAAGGAGGAATGCAGTAAAGAGGTGATTAAATCTTTATATAGTGCAGTTCTTCTGGGTATTTGCTTACCTTTGGCCAATTGTTGCACCTCTTTCCCCACACCTGACCTGTTCTAGAACACTTCTCAACATAGATGCACATTTTTTCCAGGATAGATTCAGTATGGAAGCTTATGGGAGCTTGGCATCAACTATTATGGATTGGTTCCCACTCCTTTTGACTCCTGTGAATGTTTCTGCACTTGTACAGTCTGGGAGCTTTCATTAACCTCAGGAGTGGTCATCTCATGCTCTTTACACCAAATGAGCTCATCTCCTGTGATTAACTTTGTCCTTGGAGCATCTAAGGAAAACAAAATTCAGTTTTACTCTTCTTTAAAACTTCCAGCTGCTCTGCTAAGGGTCCATCTACCTCCTACCTCTATTACAATTTATAAAAAGAGGAAACCATCACATGCAGAATGTAGCCTTCACTCGTGGTCATTGGAGGTTTCTGAAGTGGGGGAAGGTCAGGCTGTCCACTGAAGCAAATGAACAAACTTCTCATATTTTGGAGTTAACCAAAAAGAGTCTTTCATACATATTTTTTCTCTTCATCTCTGATTTTTGAGCTATTTAACTAGGATATACCTGTTTCTTCATCTTGGATGGAAATAGGAATCCAGATGAACTTTTATCTCCTGATTTTTGTCACCTTTGGATAAAACTGAGGAACACAGGGTGATATCCTCTAAAAGGGAAAGAAATACCCCATAAAATATACTGACTTCAAACCTGACTTACTTTTTAGCTTTTCCTGGGAATTCCATTTAAATGTTATCCTTTCCAGGAAACTGGGCTTCTTAAGAGCAAGCATAGACTTCCTTTTAGCTATTTGGCTTCTACATTAACTAAATCACAGAATCAATGTACTCTCAGATTCTGTTTTTCTCTGTCAATTCTCTCTCTCTCTCTCTCTCTCTCTCTCTCTCTCTCTGTCTCTCTCAGACACACACACACACACACACACACACACATGTGAACACACACACAAACAAATGCATAGATAGAAAGTATACAAAATAATAATAAATCCCAGTTGTTGATTTTATTATTTTGATGTTTAATGGAGAAGAGTACAGAGGAAAAGACTGGTGCTGTCTCCATTTATTTCCTTGATTTCTCCCACCTAATTTATTTATAGCAACATATTTCTAGATCTTATTGTTAGACTCTATAAGTAAGTTTCCAGTTCTTACCAAGTAGGTGAACATACAGGAAAGCCTCATATAAAATTCTCTTATAGACAGTTTATCCAAACTGCATGGCGTGTTCAAGTTTTCCTGTTTCCACTGCTCTTATGACCTCATCCAAGCTTTTCCTTCAGTTCATATAAGTAATTATTTTGGTAACAAAGTCCAGGGTGAGTATATTTGCCACTCTCTTCTTATAAATTAAATTCTTCCCCAAATTATGGTGGATTCTGATTTGTGAACCAAGTGAGAGGAGCTAAAGAAGTGAGAGTAGAGTAACTGGAGCTAAGATGACTGAAGGCCTTGGAGAGGTCAAATGAAATTTTGACAAACTAGACACTTCCTCTGGTGATAGAAGCAAGGTCCGATGCTGTAAAGAGCAATATTGCATAGGAACGTGGAATGTGAGGTCCGTGAATCAAGGCAAATTGGAAGTGGTCAAACAGGAGATGGCAAGAGTGAACATCGACATTCTAGGAATCAGTGAAATAATATGGACAGGAATGAGTGAATTTAACTCAGATAACCATTATATCTACTACTGTGGGCAGTAATCCCTTAGAAGAAATGGAGTAGTCATCACAGTCAACAAAAGAGTCCAAAATGCAGTACTTGGATGCAATCTCAAAAATGACAGAATGATCTCTGTTCGTTTCCAAGGCAAACCATTCAGTATCATGGTAATCCAAGTCTATGCCCCAACCAGTAATGCTGAAGAAGCTGAAGTTGAATGGTTCTATGAAGACCTACAAGACCTTCTATAACTAGCACCCAAAAGAAATGTTCTTTTCATTACAGGGGACTGGAATGCAAAAGTAGGAAGTCAAGACACACCTGAAGTAACAGGTAAATTTGGTCTCAGAATATAGAATGAAGCAGGGAAAAGGTTAACAGAGTTCTACCAAGAGAATGCACTGATCATAGCAAACACCCTCTTCCAACAACACAAGAGAAGACTCTACACATGGACATCACCAGATGGCCAATGCCAAAATCAGATTGATTATATCCTTTGCAGCCAAAGATGGAGAAGCTCTATACAGTCAGCAAAAACAAGACCGGGAGCTGACTGTGGCTCAGATCATGAACCCCTTAATACCAAATTCAAACTTAAATTGAAGAAGGTGGGGAAAACCACTAGACCATTTGTGTATGACCTAAATCAAATCCCTTATGACTATACAGTAGAAGTGAGAAATAGATTTAAGGGACTAGATCTGATAGAGTGCCTGATGAACTATGTACAGAGGTTCATGACATTGTACAGGAGACAGGAATCAATCCATGGCTAATTCATTTCAATGTATGACAAAAACTACTGTAATGATGTAAAGTAATTAGCCTCCAACTAATAAAAATAAATGGAAGAAAAAAAAAAGACCATCCCCAAGAAAAATAAATGCAAAAAAGCAAATTGACTGTCAAAGGAGGCCCTACAAATATTTGTGAGAAGAAGAGGTGAAAGGCAAAGGAGAGAAAGAAAGATATACCCATTTGAATACAGAGTTCCAAAGAATAGCAAGGAGAGGTAAGAAAGCCTTCCTCAGTGATCAATGCAAGGAAATAAAGGAAAACAATAGAATGGGAAAGACTAGATATCTCTTCAAGAAAATTAGAGAAACCAAGGGAACATTTCATGCAAAGATGGGCTCAATAAAGGACAGAAATGGTATGGACCTAACAGAAGCAGAACATCTTAAGAAGAGGTGGGAAGAATACACAGAAGAACTGTACAAAAAAGATCTTCATGACCCAGATAATCATGAAAGTGTGATCATTAACATTCATCTATAGTTGGACATCCTTGGATGTGAAGTCAGGTGGGCCTTAGGAAGCATCACTATGAACAAAACTAGTGGAAGTGATGGGATTCCAGTTGAGCTATTTCAAATCCTAAAAGATGATGCTATGAAAGTGCTGCACTCAATATGTCAGCAAATTTGGAAAACCCAGCAGTGGCCACAGGACTGGAAAAGGTCAGTTTTCATCCCAATCCCAAAGAAAGGCAATGCCAAAGAATGCTCCAACTACCACACAACTGCACTCATCTCACACGCTAGGAAAGTAATGCTCAAAATTCTCCAAGCCAGGCTTCAGCAATATGTGAACTGTGAACTTCCAGATGTTCAAGCTGGCTTTAGAAAAGGCAGAGGAACCAGAGATCAAATTGCCAATATCCTCTGGATCATTGAAAAAGCAAGTGAGTTCCATTTTAAAAAAAATCTCTTTCTGCTTTATTGACTATGCCAAAGCCTTTGACTGTTTGGATCACAATAAAGTGGAAAATTCTTAAAGAGATGGGAATAACAGACCACCTGACCTGTCTTTTGAGAAATCTATATGCAGGTCAGGAAGCAACAATTAGAACTGGACATAGAACAACTGACTGGTTCCAAATAAGAAAAGGAGTACATCAAGGCTGTATATTGTCACCCTGCTTATTTAACTTATATGCAGAGTACATCATGAGAAATGCTGGGCTGGAGGAAACACAAGCTGGAATCAAGATTGCCAGGAGAAATACCAATAACCTCAGATATGCCAATGACACCACCCTTATGGCAGAAAGTGAAGAAGAACTAAAGAGCCTCTTGATGAAATTGAAAGAGGAGAGTGAAAAAGTTGGCTTAAAGCTCAACATTCAGAAAACTAAGATCATGGCATCTGGTCCCGTCATTTCATGGCAAATAGATGGGGAAACAGTGGAAACAGTGACTGACTTTATTTTTCTAGGCTCCAAAATCACTGCAGATGGTGATTGCAGCCATGAAACTAAAAGATGCTTGCTCCTTGGAAGGAAAGTTAGACCCACTTATACAGCATATTAAAAAGCAGAGACATTACTTTGTCAACAAGGGTCCATCTAGCCAAGGCTATGGTTTTTCTAGTAGTCATGTATAAATGTGAGATTTGGATTATAAAGAAAGCTGAGCACTGAAGAGTTGATGCTTTTGAACTGTGGTGTTGGAGAAGACTCTTGAGAGTCCCTTGGACTGCAAGGAGATCCAACCAGTCCATCCTAAAGGAGATCAATCCTGAGTGTTGATTGGAGGGACTGATGTTAAAGCTGAACTCCAATACTTTGGCCACCTGATGCAGAGAACTGACTCATTTGAAAAGACCCTACTTCTGGGAAAGATTGAGGGCAGGAGGATAAGAGGACGACAGAGAATGAGATGATTGGATGGCATCACCAACACAATGGACATGGGTTTGGGTGGACTCCGGGAGTTGGTGATGGACATGGAGGTCTGGTGTACTGTGGTTCATGGGGTTGCAAAGAGTCGGACACGACTGAGCGACTGAACTGAACTGAGACACTCCCTGTAATCAGGGTATTTCTCAAATTGAGGTGCTTTTTGTGTGTGTGTGAAGGGAAGGGGTTGGGAAGTTGGACAGTGAACAGAATTTCATATCGCACTAAGGATCTGAGGATATCTTATGCAATGGAATCTCAAGATTGATAATACACTATGACCTTTTCCACAAAAAACTCACATCTAGGTAGAAATTGTAAATTTATTGTTATATGTGCAGAGGTACACAAAATAAAGAAGCAATGTCAGGGGTAAACTTAATATTTTCAATCTTTAATTTCCAAAAGAAGATATTATTAAAGATTAAAATTTGGGGACTTCCCTAGTGGCTGAGTGGTAAAGAATCCCCTGCCAATTCAGGAGACATGGAATTGACCCATGATCCAGTAAGAGCCCACATGCCTTGAAGCAACAAAGCCCATGTACCACAACTAGTGAGCCTGTGTGCTGCAGCTACTGAAGCCTGTGTACCTAGAGCCCATCCTCTGCGACAAGAGAAGCCACCACAATGAGAAGCCTGAGCACTGCAATGAAGAAGAGCCCCCACTCCACAACAAAGGGTAACCCTCTTGCCTCAAGGAGAAAAAGAACCAGCACAGCCATAAACAGATAAAGATTAAAATGTTGGCATCTTAAGAACATGTTCCACTTTTTTAGCCACAGCTTTATGTGATAAGAGCAGATTTGTGATGACTGATCATTTCATGTAGTAGAAAGACAGTGTTGAATTTTCCTGTCAGGTATCCTCCCTGAGTGAAACACCATGGTCAATCATTGATTAAGCAGGAAAATGTCTTATGGAGCATGAATAAGATGCAAACCAAGACAAGATAAAGAAACCATTTGGAGATAGTTGCCTGAAACTTAGCAGACAAACCCATATTTCTTTCAGAAAAAAAATGTCTATTATTATTTTTAGTCAATTGTGTGATATACAACTATAACATGATCATTAAGCCTACTACATAGCATTAATATTTCAATTATGCATATATTGAATAATAGAATGAGAAGACATGAGATAATAACCGGGGTACTAGGGCAAGAGATGGAGTCTTAGAAAAGAACCACCAGTTGCTATTGTGTGTGCAGTTATAGATGGAAAGAAAAAAAAAAAGCACTAGTGTGCTACCAAAACAACAAAAACAAAGTCTCAGAGGGAAGAAATTCATGGAGAACTCAAAGAGCAGTACAAAATTTCAGAGAAATTCAGTTCAGATGAGGTCAACAAGATTCATCAAGTAGTAGGGGGCTATTTCTGCCAGTGCTGTAAGTGGTATTACTAGGGAGCTTGACTGAACTGACTTGAAAAACAGAATTAGAATGATTCCTACTTCTGTAGAAGTTACACAGCATCACTGACTCAATGGACATGAAGATGAGCAAACTCTGCAAGACAGTGGATGACAGAGGAGCCTGGTGTGCTATAGTCTATAAGGTCCCAAAGAACAGAGCATGACTTAGTGACTGAGCAACAACATTGTTCATTGAATACATATATGAAATTCATACTTTGGAAGTTCATTTATTTTAAAAGCAGCAATTCCAGGGATTAAAAATATGAATTTAGGGATAACTATTTCACTAGAAATCAGATTGTGGCACTTAGATTAAGTAGGTTTCAAAGGTTTCACTTCAATCATTGGCATTTAAGGTATGTTTCAACTCTGTAAAAATCTAATTACATTTTGCATTTTCTGCAAAAGTGTAACCAGGTAGCTACCTATATCTTTTCACAGATTTGATAACCCTATCACTGGGAGGAAATGGGCATGGTCATTGGAGAATATATAAAGCATCCAGCAAAGAGCCAAGCTCATTCTTCTCCAGAGCCCTGGGCTGTTGTGTTCAGAGTTGGCTGGGTTGTGGAGGCTTTTGGAAGTTACTGCCACAAGGCAGTAAGCACTTAATCCTTGAACTGAATTTAACAGAGTTACTTACTGAACAAGAGTAGAACATTGCATTAATGGTACCCAAAGGTGAGTTATGAGCAAGGTGCAATGGATTTCTGCTATGTACATTTAAAAATAAAATGATAGGCATCTAGGTTGCTTCCATGTCCTGGCTATTATAAACAGTGCTGCGATGAACATTGGGGTGCACGTGTCTCTTTCAGATCTGGTTTCCTCGGTGTGTATGCCCAGAAGTGGGATTGCTGGGTCATATGGCAGTTCTATTTCCAGCTTTTTAAGAAATCTCCACACTGTTTTCCATAGTGGCTGTACTAATTTGCATTCCCACCAACAGTGTAAGAGGGTTCCCTTTTCTCCACACCCTCTCCAGCATTTATTGCTTGTAGACTTTTGGATAGCAGCCATCCTGACTGGCGTGTAATGGTACCTCACTGTGGTTTTGATTTGCATTTCTCAGATGCCCATCAGCAGACGAATGGATGAGGAAGCTGTGGTACATATACACCATGGAATATTACTCAGCCATTAAAAAGAATTCATTTGAATCAGTTCTAATGAGATGGGTGAAACTGGAGCCCATTATACAGAGCGAAGTAAGCCAGAAAGATAAAGACCATTACAGTATACTAACACATATATATGGACTTTAGAAAGATGGTAACGATAACCCTATATGCAAAACAGAAAAAGAGACTCAGATATATAGAACAGACTTGTGGACTCTGGGAGAAGGCGGGGGTGGGAATGTTTCAAGAGAAGAGCATCGAAACATGTATATTATCTATGGTGAAACAGATCACCAGCCCAGGTTGGGTGCATGAGACAAGTGCTCGGGCCTGGTGCACTGGGAAGACCCAGAGGGATCGGGTGGAGAGGGAGGTGGGAGGGGGGACCGGGATGGGGAATACATGTAAGTCCATGGCTAATTCATTTCAATGTATAACAATAACCACTGTAATGATGTAAAGTAATTAGCCTCCAACTAATAAAAATAAATGGAAAAAAAATAATTAAAAAAATAAATAAAAATGAAATGAAAGCTAAGTTGTGGCTTTTTTCCTCTTGTTGGTAGTATCTATATGTGAGCACTAGATCAATCTTTTATTTAGTGTGTGATTTGTAGACAAGTAACTTATTTCACCCACACTTGGTCAAGTGCCCTCTTTTTAAGATGCATGTTAAGATAGAAAATTAGTTAACAATATCATTGTGAAAATTAAAGTAGGTAATCCACAGAGGAAGAGTGGATCCAATGCCAAGAATTAATAAATGTATGAACCTCTCCTATTATCATTTTAATATTATCATTATTATTAGCATTATCAATATAGAAATGAATATATTCATAGTGAGTCTTTGGCCCATTTCTAGCAAGTTCTATACAGAACTCATCTATACTTTCTCCCTGTTCTTCCAACTATCTCCTAATTTAAGGCATATTTGATTTAATAGCTTTATGGTCTATGCTAGTAGAAGCTTTTGTGGCCTTCAGTCAAAAGTCCATAAAATCCATCTCAACAATTTTTATTTGTATAAATATATTTACACACCATCGCTTCATTGCTACTCACTTTTCAAAAGATATTTTAAGATGTTTTATAATTGTTCGGTTCAGCAATTGTTTATTTCCAATCTATTTTGAATCAAAAATAAATTATCAGCCTTGTAAATAAGTAGCCTCTCCAATTTAAGTTCTCATACACAGGGAAGCTAACAGTAGTCATATATTTAAACCAAATATTTAGTCACAATGTATGATAACTGAAAGTATACCTAATTTAAATAAGCACTTTAATATGACATGATGATAAAATGAAGAAAAAAGTAAAAGTGTTAGTCATACAACACAAGGGTGTCCAACTCTCTGTGACCCCATGGACTGTACCCCATCAGGCTCCTCTGTCCATGGAATCCTCTTAACAAGCATACAAGAGTGGGTTGCCATTCCCTTTTCCAGGGGATCTTCCTGACCAGGGATCTAACCTAGGTCTCCCACGTTGCAGGTAGATTGTTTACCATTTGAGCCACCAGGGAAGCTTATAAAATGAGGAACTTATTAGTAAATAATTTTGAGCTTATACTATTTTTTAAATGGTTTCACATTTGTTGATGATTCTTCCCTGAATATATTCATAATTCTGATGGCTGTGAAATGTTTTGCTATTTCCTTGATTCCTCTTATATGTATTGATTATCTTTACCAGAGTTGGCTAATTTGTTGTCTCCATGACATTGTCAGAAACCCAAGTCTCCCATTTCTCTATTCCCTTCAGGATATATGCTTTGATCTCCAGACAAATTCACTTCGTGGTCACAAAAAAACAGCCCCATTCATCACCTTCAAATACTGCCCAGACTAACCCCAAGCTGTTGACTCTTTGTTGTTTGTTTTAATGAGCAAAAAGAAAAAGAAAATTGACAAAACTTATAATAATATTTTTTCAAACTTCATGTGCCAAATAAGATTAAATGGATACATATCCATTAATTGTTATCACTGGCAGAAGGATCAGGAGGGTGGTTTTGGGTGGAATGTGAACAAGACTCTGTGGCCGAGGATTGTGTCAGAATTGGATGAAAGCTGAATCCCTGATGGAAAAGCTGTGTCTGACGGTATCCTGACTGTCATGAGGGCACTCGATTACCCAGCATCCTCTTTCCATTGCATGCAATACATCACCTGTCCTGCTGTATACACTAACATGTTGCTGTGAGTGGGAAGTAAGACTCATGCCCCTTGATACTGTTTGTGGTTTTTAAAAGGCACTTCTTTTAACGCTCGTGGCAGCATAATGTTCTTTCTTTCTTCTTTTCTCTCTTCAGAAACATGAGTTCCAAAAGCCTCTGGAATGAAGTCATCTGTTCCCTGTGTGTGAAGTGTTTCATAGACCCGGTCACGCTGGGCTGTGGGCACAGCTTCTGCATGCCATGTCTCTGTCTCTACTGGGAGGAAGGCCAACGGCCTCCTCGCTGCACTGTGGGCAGGGAAACACCCCATCAACTGAACCTGAAAATCAATACCAATTTGAGGAAACTGGTACTTCTTGCCAGACAGGACCCTGTGACTTACCGAATCCTGCAGAAGAGATATGTGAGATACAGAGATATACCAAGAACTTCCTCTGTAAAGTCACCAAGGATGTGTGTTGTTTACTCTGCTGTATGTCTGAGCAGCAGGGCGCTCCCAGGCGTGATTCCCTTCAGTGGACGGCTGAGGAATACCAGATAAGCAATGGTTAAGAGGGAAGTTTGAATCTGGGAAACTTTCTGTCTGAGAGTGAATGCCAAAGAAAATGAAGATAACTCTTCTTCATTCATGTCAAAAATAAAGCAGACACTGACTAGTATTGTGGGCCAGGTCCTAGGATAAACTATTTAAGAAAGGACATCCTCAATCTTAAGCAATTAAGGTTTTACATTTTAAATTCTTATAACTCAAGCTGATGGTGAGGATGAGGCTAATTGTGTTTGGATTTGTGCTAAGTCCACGTGAGACTAAGGTGGGCAAATTTGCTAATTTCAGTCAGTATTGTGCCCTGCACGTGTATAGTGACTAGTGTGCATGATTGCGATAGTCTAATCTAACAGAGTCTAATCAGGAACACTGTCTTTCAGCTAAGAGAATAGAGTAGTAGGAGATGAGAACTAGCAGCAGGACAACTAAAATCTGAGGTGGAATTTGCATGATAAAAATCGGTGAGGTGAGATAAAGTTCGAGAGCCAGTTTTCTCTATGGAGAAGCACCCTTTTCAATGTTTTCTCTCCTCTCCAGTTATAAACATCCTACGCAGTAGCCTTGTTTTTAAGTCACTCGGTCATGTCTGACTCTTTTGCAACTCCCTTGACTGAGCCTGCCAGGCGCCTCTGTCTATGGTATTTCCCAGACAAAAGTACTGGGATGTTTCCTTCTCCAGGGGAATCTTCTCTACCCAAGGCTCAAGTCTGCATCCCCTGCATTGTCAGATGGACCCTTTACCACTGAGCCACCAGGGAAGCCCACACAGTAGATACTTGGGCTTAAAAATGAAACAAAATGGACACTTCCCCTTCTCCAGCGATCATCTGATATTCTCTGCCATCCTTCTTACCCTAGGATCTGAAAAATTTCACTACCAGCTTCTCTGATAATCAAACTGTTGGTTCTTTTGCAGCAAAAGCTTCTGAACATAACGAGGTCTGTGTGGGAAAAGATACAAGAACATAAAAGAAATCTGAACAAAGAAACCAACAAAATCAGAACATGGGACGTAAGCAAGAAATTCTATTTCATTCAGCACAATCTTGGGACACATGATATTTATTCCAAACCTATGTTTGAACTAAATATTATAATGTTTATGTCTCAATATGGGTGACAGGCCAATTACAAAAGGCTTTCATGTAACCATGTAGAATGAAATCCGTCCCTTTGTAGGATTTCTTTCTAAAATCAAAATATTGAGCTGAAAGATCTTACTTCCTAGCAAACGCCATAACATACCAATGGTTATAGAAAAATCACAGTCATAATTTGTCAATGAGATAAACCCAGGGCTTCTCACAGGGAAAATTTTTGAAACTTCAGAAAGGCAGCTCTAACTATTTGGATAGAAAAGGACAAATTGAAGTTGGAAATATATGCGGGTGCCAGGCAGGTAAATATGTCAGAGTTGAAGACTAGAAAGTAGAGGAATCATGTGACTATTGAGATTCTACATAGTTCATGTAGGTTGACACATGTATTTCATTAGAGATGCAGAGCTGAGAGATATGGCTGGAAATGGAGATAGATGAGTTTCAAACGTGACCTAAATTCATGGGTAAGAAATTTTGATCTATCATTTGTTGATTCAAAAACGTGAATTGAGGACCCTACATAAAAGTGGTGAAATAGCAGTATATCTAGATTCTCGAGTAAGTAAACATTTAATGATGTGAAACATATATAATATTAAAAGACACTTCTCACCACTATAAAGAAAATTTAAATGGAGCTGTGTGAATGACAAGGAGATATAACAAAATTATCTCAATTATTCAAAGATGATATACCTAAGGTTATAGTTTATAATGTTTGTCCTTTGAAACGTTGAGTGGCAGATATATCATGATAACCATTCTAAGCCAGTGTAGAAATAGATGAAAGGAACAGATTTCCTTGCACTCACAGATCAAATGGATTAATGAAGAGAGTCAGTTAACAATTCTATGCATAACTTTTGTGGCACGATCCATTGTGATAAGTGCTTTTGAGAATAGCAGCAATAAAGTTAAGTAATAAAAGTAATTTTGACAAAATTGAATTTTACATATGATCAGAAAAGATTTACTAAGCAGGTTCATGTTTAGGCAGAGATTTGCTTGAGGTTAGAATTCAGGGCAGGGGGCTTTCAGTGGAAAGAGGTTTTCTAGGGAGAGATAACTAAATCAACACATCTCAAACTAAACTTATTCTTTTTCCACAGCACACTTGCCATGGTTTACTCTATTGTGTCAACCTTGATATAAAGGGAAATGAGGGCATACAGAAATAGGAAGCCAGATCTGAAAGTTGAGAAATTCTTAAAGGAAAGTTTAGGAAATAATTACCCACAGATAATGGGAAATGATAGAATTCAGGCAATATCCTTGATGGTAGAGCAATCTCAGAAAACAGGAAGCACTCGATGTATAATGATAAGAGTATAAAATTTAAGAACTGAAACCTAGTTTCCGCTCTGAAGGTGGGGCATCACTGAGGATAGAAACAAAGGAGGAAGTGCCACTTTGTGTTAAGAAAATATTAGAGTTTGAGAATGTGAAACTTTGAGTTTCTGACAGATAGTCTAACACAAATAGGTAGTATGCAACTGGGTGAACTAGGATGGACCTTGAGTGAAAGACTTGGTCTGGACAGGAACATTTCACAGTTTTCTGTATATTCTAGGCATGAGACAGATATCATAGTAGTGTGTTAAGGATGAAAAGAAAAACATGTTTACATGGGAAGATAACTGGAGGAATCTCTGTGGGTCAATCAGGGAAAGAAGAGCTGGTTAAAGTAGACTGATAGAGGGAAACAAAGAAAAGGGGGTTTGTTTGAAGCCCAAGGTGTAGAGGTCTTATAAAGGAAGGATTGGGCTAACAGGAAGAAGTTCTTAGAAGCATGCAGAGTGAAAACTATGTGGACTCAGCAAAAGAGGTTCCTGATAAGAGGAAAGTGGTTTCATTAAAGAACTCCTGGAAACTGAAGAGATTTTGCTGCTTTGATAAAAGATTAAGTTCCACAAATGAGTACTGTGACCATACACTCATGATCAAAAAATCTGCTCATTGAAAGTAAAGACAACACAAGAGAAAACCCAATGAAGACTTTGGTCAATGGTGTATGTCTTGTTTTTCTTAAGTGTGAATCAATTTTAAAGTTTAAAGGAAAGGAGGAAAATAGAAAGTGAAAAAAAAAAAAAGGGAGAAGATGGGAATTAAGACCAGAAGGTAGTTGTCTGTTGACCGATGTCTCTTAGGATAGGGTGGAAGCCAGTTAAGACTTGGAGTGCACAGCATCAGACATGGGAGTCAAGCTACACTCATGTGCACAAGGTTCTGCTTTGCATGCAGTTTGTGGACCTGAAAGTAAATATTTTAGAAAGATGTTATCTAATTCTGTGAATATTTGCTATTATTTCTTTATAGCAAAGAGTCAGGTAAATATGTGAGGATAAGATAGACTCAGTAGTTTTAGTCATTAGTGTACTCCATATATTATATAAAACAATTATTGAATCACAAATTCATGTTTTTAAAAAGTGTGGATATTTGTGGCAGTGTTCAGAGTCAAAATGTTGATTTCAGGTTCAATGAAATAAAAAGCAACTGTGTGTTAAGTAGCTTCAGTCATGTTCAACTGTGTGCCTATGGACTGTGTGGCCTGCCAGGCTCCTCTGTCCACTGGGATTCTCTAGGTAAGAATGCTAGAGTGAGCTGCCATGCCCTCGTCCAGGGGACCATCCCCAGCCAGGGATCGAGCCTGTGTCTCTTACGTCTCCTGCATGGCAGGCAGCTTCTTCATCACGAGAACCGCCTGGAAAGTGCACCGCCCCCACCCCCACTCCCCTACCGCCCGCTAAAAAAAGCAGCTAGGAAAAAAAAAAAATGGAATCCCAGATTTTTGTTTTTAGTGAACATACCAAAATTTCTGAAAGTTAGAAGATAAATAGTGCGTAACAGTTATGGATGTGACCTGATTAATTCATTGTCATCCCAGAGCTACATAAGTATGTGGAAGAAGATGAAACAGACTGAATATTGGAAGGTGTTTCACTTAGTCTACCATGAAGAGAAGCATCATTTAGAGAAAACAGAAGAGGAAAGCAAAGAGATTTTTCAACAACTCAAAGAAAGTCAATATAATATGGACCTAAAGCAGAAACTTTTAAGGCAGATCTATGAGGAGCTCAAGGAACTGTGCCATAAGCCAGACTTGGAACTGATCCAGGTAAGGACGGAGGACTGGAGAATCATGGTGCTGCTTGGATAATATCCACCTCTTCTTTGCCTTCCATCTAGTGTTTGAAATCATGATTTCTGTTGCTGTAATAAGAGCAAGTAATGTTAGTGACCAAGGGCCCTTCTTGCCAAACACAAGAACTGCAAAGCTTCATGGAGAAGTAGGCAAAAGAAATCCTTGAAATTATTTTTCTTAAATTCTCCTAATATACATTTGATTACTGAGCAACTGCCACAGAGAAGGTATTTAAAGATGTATGGATTGGTACCTGGACCTGGTGATAATGAGAAATTTTGGAATCCCTGTAACTCGTTTCCCCTCCTGTTTCTGTGTACATGATACGATTTGCTGAAATTTGGGTTAACCCATCCTTGGAAATAAGAAACTAAATCTTCACTGTGAATCTTGTGAAGTGTATTAACACATTTTCTGTTTTGTTTCTCTCTGTACAGCATTATGAAAACATGTCCAGAAGGTAAGTTTGCCCTCATTTTCTTTTTTACTTTTTTTTGCCCTCATTTTCAAGTTTTGATAATTGTAACTGTGATTAGTCAGTTGGCGCTGAAATGGGAGCATGAGTTGTCAGACACTATCACCTCTTTCAGGATGTATTTAGATTCCCCTTTCTCCAAAGGTAGAGTTTTGTGTGTTGCTTTACCCGCGGTGGAGCTGGGCAGGGAATTACTTGCAGGGTTTTGTGCAAAGATCGCATGACAACAACTACCATTCCTGATTTGATTTTTAGAAAAGAAAAACACAGAGGGAATGTACCCAAAGTCATGACAGAATAATGTGCAAAGTCATGCAGAATAAGGGTTTTATAAAAGAAACCTAACGGGGGATCAGGGAGAGAATGGGCCAACAGAGGATCATCTGGGTGCAGGGTTTCCATGTGCAGCACATGGGGAGGTGAAAACGAAAGACTCTGTGATGCCCTCAGGAAAACTGGGTCCCAGGAATTGGGATTGCTGCCCCAGCTAAGCTCCTCAACCGCTAGCTGTGGTTGTACAGATGCTGAGCATTTCAGTGGTGACTCGAGTGCATTAAAAGTCAGATGCCCCTCTTGAACATCCTTCATTTCAAGTTATTTTGTGTAGCCCTGAGATTGGCTGCAGGAAACCAGATACTGTCATGACTGATTTGAATTCGACGCTAGGGTTGCAGTGTTAGCAGATGGGGTAGAATTTTATCAGATTTTCATAAAATAAATTGCCACTGGTCACATTCTCTAGATTGAAGAATTACTTTTATGGCCCTGGAATCTAATTATGAAGATTTAACGGAAATCCACAGAAGTGTGCAGCCATAAATACTGTGATGAACATGTGAGCTCCAGAAGAGTAATGAAGTGCCCTGTCCTGCAGGGGTGAGTCAACGCAGCTGCTCCTGCCCCGACCTGTGGTCCCCCAGCTCAGTGCGTGGCCCGTCCCTGGGCTCGTAGACTGGCTCAACCAATTCCAAGGTAAGAGGCAGCCCTCTGCTGGGGGTGGGATACACTGGCCTCTGTTAGTGTCCTATGGGTTATCTTTCCCCACTGGCCAACCTGTGCACTATGCTGAAAATTTTAATATCCACACTCACCCTTATAGGAGAATACTGTATATGGAATAAAACTAAATGGCATCTGGAAAAAAGACATTTATAATGAGTGCTAGTAAGCCATCTTCCCTGGTGGTTCAGATGGAAAGAGTCTGCCTGCAATGAAGAAACCCTAGGTCCGATCCCTGGGGTGGGAAGATGCCCTGGAGGAGGGCATGGCAACCCACTCCAGTGTCCTTGCCTGGAGAATCCCCATGGACAGAGGCGCTGGCCTGCGACAGTCCATGGGGTCGCAAAGAGTGAGACATGACTGAGCGCCTAAGCACAGCACCGTAAGCCCCCTGGGGGTGAACAAGGGGAAGAGGTAACCGACGCCCGCAGCGGGCTGAGGGCTCGTGCTGACTGTTCCCGTGAAACGTGGTGGCTCTGCAAAGGATTAGGTAGGGGAGGTTGTCAATGGTTGTGAGATGCTTAGAGAGTTTTAGGCTGCTTTATAAAACTCTTTGTAATAAATGCAAAGCATACTTCACTCACATCATACAAAAATCCTCTCTATGGTCGTTTATTATAAACATAAAATTTTATACACAGTTTATACACAACATTGGCAAAGTGAGCTGACCACTTCTTTTGTCAAAAGATTTTTCTGTTTTCTTTTCAAGGGGTGCTGGCAGAACATTCTCACAAAGAAACCACTTCAAAAAATACAAGTTTTTGTTTCATTTTAATTTTTGATGCTGTAGTGGAAATTTCTTGTCAGGAAAAGTGATCAGAGTTTTATTACCACTATTGTTATTAGTGTGTGTTTCCTGTGGAGATAGCAAGCTACTTTTGTTTCTGACAGTGAATTTTTACTTAATTGCCAATTTCAAATGTTTCAGGGAAAACAATGACCAAAACATAGCAATAAGTCTCATAGACAGAAGTTATGACTTCTCCCATTTGGTCTGGCTCAATTCTTCTTCTCATGAAGACAGACTTATAGATCTTGGATTGCAAAAGATTCCTCAAGTTCTCTTGCTGTTCTGCCTCCAATTTCTAGTCATACATTAGGAAGCTCAGACACTCTACAGAGCTCATGTCCATCAGGAATTTGTAACGCTAGTTGCTAATATAACTTTTCCTTCTTCCTGCAGTGTACATCGCATTGGATAATGAAAGAGTCACTCGTCATGCCCCTGTATTTGAAGCTCTGAGACGTGTTCAGGCTGGTCCTGATGGTCCTGGGGTCGACTACACTCCACCAAGATCTAGATATTTTCTTGCCTGGGGAGCTTCCCATCAGCACTGCTGGGAGGTGGATGTGGCGGGCTGCTGCAACTGGGCCATTGGACTTTGCACTGACTCTTGGACACGAGACAGTGACATGGTCCTTGACTCAGAGGGACTTTTTCTACTTCTTTGTATCAGAGAGAACAATCAGTGCAGTTTCTTTACCGCCTCCCCACTATCACCTCAATATGTCAGAAAGACTCCAGGCCACGTGGGGGTGTTTCTGGATTATGGCGGTGGTGTCGTGAGCTCTGTGAATGTGGCCAGAAGTTCTCTCATTTGCAGTTTCCTCTCCTGCTCCTTCTCTTCTCCTCTCAAACCTTTTCTATGCTCTGGATACCCATGATCAAGGGCACTTTAGAAATTTGAAAACAGGCATCAGAAATGTCAATAACTGACATCACTAATTTGTGTCTGTATGACTGTCTGTAATTTCACCTTCCTTTATGAAATGTATCGATTTATTTTTAAAGGGTTGATATGTTAACTGTATAAATTTGTATAAACTTTAAAATAAAAATGATATATCTTGGAATACTGTATGCTCGTTATTCTATGTTTTGTCTGCTCCTTTGATTTCTAAGGCAACTGGATGTAATGGAACACCTTGCTCTGTTTACCCAGCTTAGTGGGATAAGGCAGAATTGGAGTTCTCTTTTTGCTGCTGTACATATTAATTCATCAAGTCTCAGTTTTAAAATCTCTTTTTCATGATGTTATTTGTAAAGCTTCTGAACCAGATGACAGCATCATTGTTGGGTTGACTCAGAGCATCTTACATATTTCTTTGTAAAATTCACAACCTAATATTGGTCATCCCATCTAGTTTCCCCTCTATTAGAAGGTTTGTGTCTGCAACATGTACAGATAAATCCCAAATAAGTAACATAAACTTACCTGCTTGAAATAAATCTGCTTTAGTAAGCTAATAGATGTACAAACTCATAACAAAAATATGTTTCACCCATGTTAAAATGCTTATTATATGTTCAGTTCAGTCACTCAGTCGTGTCCAACTCTTTGCGACCTCATGAATCACAGCATGCCTGGCCTCCCTGTCCATCACCAACTTCTGTAGTTCACCCAAACCCATGTCCATTGAGTCAGTGATGCCATCCAACCATCTCATCCTCTCATCCCCTTCTCCTCCTGCCCTCAATCTTTCCTGGCATCAGGGTCTTGACAAATGAGTCAGCTCTTCGAATCAGGTGGCCAAAGTATTAGAGTTTCAGCTTCAGCATAGCATCAGTCCTTCCAATGAACACACAGGACTGATCTCCTTTAGGATGGACTGGTTGGATCTCCTCACAGTCCAAGGGACTCTCAAGAGTCTTCTCCAACTCCATAGTTCAAAAGCATCAACTCTTCGATGCTCAGCTTTCTTTATAGTCCAACTCTCACATCCATACATGACTACTGGAAAAACCACAGCATTGATTAGATGGACCTTTGTTGTCAAAGTAATGTCTCTGATTTTTAATATGCTGTCTAGGTTGCTCTTTCCTTCCAAGAAGTAAGTGCCTTTTAATTTCATGGCTACAATCACCTTCTACAGTAATTTTGGAGCCCCCCAAAATAAAGTCAGCCACTGTTTCCACTGTATCCCTATCTATTTGCCATGAAGTGATGGGACCAGATGCCATGATCTTACTTTTCTGAATGTTGAGCTTTAAGCCAACTTTTTCACTCTCCTCTTTCACTTTCATCAATAAACTCTTTAGTTCTTCTTTGCTTTCTGCCAGAAGGGTGGTGTTCTGCATATCTTATTTCTCCCAACAATCTTGATTCCAGGTTGTGCTTCCTCCAGCCCAGCGTTTCTCATGATGTACTCTGCATATAAGTTAAATAAGCACAGTGATAATATACAGCCTTGATGTACTCCTTTTCCTATTTGGAACCAGTCTGTTGTTCCATACCCAGTTCTAACTGTTGCTTCCTGACCTGCATACAGATTTCTCAGGAGACAGGTAAGGTGGTCTGGTATTCCAAACTCTTAAAGAATTTTCCACAGTTTGTTATAATCCACACAGTCAAAGGCTTTGGCATAGTCAAGAAAGCAGAAATGGATGTTTTTCTGGAACTCTCTTGCTTTTTCAATGACCCAGCAGATGCTGGCATTTTGATATCTAGTTTCTCTGCCTTTTCTAAAACCAACTTGAACATCTGGAAGTTCACGGTTCAAGTATTGCTGAAGCCTGGCTTGGAGAATTTTGAGCATTACTTTCCTAGCATGTGAGATGAGTGCAATTGTGCAGTAGTTTGAGCATTCTTTGGCATTGCCTTTCTTTGGGGATTGGAATGAAAACTAATCTTTTACAGTCCTTTGGCCACTGCTGAGATTTCCAAATTTGCTGGCATATTGAGTGCAGCACTTTCACAGCATCATCTTTTAGGATTTGAAATAGCTCAACTGGAATTCCATCACCTCCACTAGCTATGTTTGTAGTGATACTTCCTAAGGCCCACTTGACTTCACATTCCAGGATGTCTGGCTCTAGGTGAGTGTGATTGATCACACCATAGTGATTATCTGGGTCATGAAGATCTTTTTTTTTTTTTTTGTACAGTTCTTCTGTGTATTCTTGTCACCTCTTTTTTTTTCTGTTTATGTATATAGATCTTTTTTTTTTCCATTTATTTTTATTAGTTGGAGGCTAATTACTTTACATCATTGCAGTGGTTTTTGTCATACATTTAAATGAATTAGCCATGGATTTACATGTATTCCCCATCCCGGTCCCCCCTCCCACCTCTCTCTCCACCCGATCCCTCTGGGTCTTCCCAGTGCACCAGGCCCGAGCACTTGTCTCATGCACCCAACCTGGGCTGGTGATCTGTTTCACCCTAGATAATATACATGTTTCGATGCTGTTCTCTTGAAACATCCCACCCTCGCCTTCTCCCAGAGTCCACAAGTCTGTTCTATACATCTGAGTCTCTTTTTTCTGTTTTGCATATAGGGTTATCAGTTACCATCTTTCTAAATTCCATATATATGTGTTAGTATACTGTAATGGTCTTTATCTTTCTGGCTTACTTCGCTCTGTATAATGGGCTCCAGTTTCATCCATCTCATTAGAACTGATTCAAATGAATTCTTTTTAATGGCTGAGTAATATTCCATGGTGTATATGTACCACAGCTTCCTCATCCATTCGTCTGCTGATGGGCATCTAGGTTGCTTCCATGTCCTGGCTATTATAAACAGTGCTGCAATGGACATTGGGGTGCACGTGTCTCTTTCAGATCTGGTTTCCTCAGTGTATATGTCCAGAAGTGGGATTGCTGGGTCATATGTCTTGCCACCTCTTCTTAATATCTTCCGCTTCTTATTATATGTAGCCAACAGCAGATGGAAAAAAAGTGAAACAGGTTACCTTTAAAATTCATAAGATAAAGAAATTCTCTATCACAGACAATTAAATATTGATATATACATATATTAACAGAATGACACTGACAGAGAAAATAAGACTGAATACTTTGTAAATTTCAGAAATTTTAATGGAGAGACCTCAAGACACAGAAATCTTGAAAGTTCACTTACCAGAATAGACTGTAAAAACTTTTTGCAGTGTAAAATAAAGAATACAGAAGAAAAAGAAAATCATATTTAAAAGTTTTTTAAGTTGATGGAATCTTAAAAGTTTCAATATAATAGTACATTACTATAATATGATCTATATAATTTATAAACACCATATGATCCAGAAAATCCACTTCTATTTTTTGAAGAAAACAAAAAGACCAGCTGGAAAAAGATACATGTACTACAAAGTTCATTGTCGTGAATTTGATTTCCTATGTCCCTTTATCAGAAATTAGTCTGAGCTTTTTCCTCTCCTGTGTTGCAGAAGTGTGTCTTGAAGGAGTCAGTGGGTAATAAACTGCTACCTATGTTTTTAAGATTCCAATTCAGGGCTTCCCTGGTGGGGCTCAGTGGTAAAAATAATCTGCCTGGCAATGCAGGAGACACGGGTTTGATCCCTGATCCAGGAAGATCTCACATGCCCTGGAGGAGCTAAACCTGAGCACCACAGCTACTGAGTCTGTGGTCTGGAGCCTGGAAGCTGCAACTACTGAGCCCATGCATCACAACTACTGCAGCCCGAGCATCCTAGAGCCTGGGCTCCACAGCAAGAGAAGCCACAGCAATGAGAAGCCTGAGCACAGGAGCTAGAGTCACCCCGCTCAATGTATCTAGAGAAAAGCCGGCTCAGCAACAATGACCCAGAGCAGCCAAAAACAAATAAATTAATAAAATTATTAAAAAGAAAAATTCCAATGGATAAATTTACCCTGGTGCACAGGCTAATTTTCCCCAAGTAGCATTAAATGAAAGGCTAATCTGGCTGCTCACCACTTGAAAGGCAATACTCCAGAGGCAAGGCTAGTTGAAAGGAAAGATTGCTTTATTTTGGAGACCAGCCACTGACAGAGCAAACCTGTATGTCCAAAGGCCCATTCCCCACTGACAGTCTGTAAGCAAGAACTTTAAATGGGGAGTTCCAGGGCTATATAGGAGAAAGGAGGGGACTCCATGCAGAAACAGCACACAGACCACTCTAATGGCAGAGAGTGAAGAAGAACTAAGAGTCTCTTGATGAGGATGAAAGAGGAGAGTGAAAAAGCTGGCTTAAAACTCAACATTCAAAAGAGAAAGGTCATGGCATCTGGTCCTATCACAGCAAATAGAAAGGGGAAAAGTGGAAGCAGTGACAGATTTTTTCTTGACCTCCGACATCACGTGGACAGTGACTGCAGCTATGAAATTAAAAGATGCTTGCTCCTAGGAAGAACAGCTATGACAAACCTAGGTAGAGTATTAAAAAGCAGAGACATCACTTTGCCAACAAAGGTTCATGTAGTCAAAGTGATGGTTTTCCCAGTAGTTATGTACAAATGTAAGAAGGCCTGCATGCTAACTTGCTTCAGTCCTGTCCGGCTCTTTGTGACCCTATGGATTGTGTAGCCTGCCAGGCTCCTCTGTCCATGGGATTCTCCAGGTAAGAATACTGGAGTGGGTTGTCATTTCCTCCTCCAGGGGATCTTCCCAATGCAGGGGTTAAACTTGCATCCCTTACATATCCTGCATTGGCAGGCAGGTTATTTACCACTAGTGCCACCTGGGAAGCCCCACAAATGTGAGAGTTGGATGATAAAGCGGGCTGAGTGCTAAAGAGTTGATGATTTCAAATTGTGGTGCTGGAGAAGACTCTTGAGAGTCCCTTGGACAGCAAGGAGATCCAACCAGTCCATCCTAAAGGAAATCAGCCCTGAATATTCATTGGAAGGACTGATGCTGAAGCTGAAACTCCAATAGTTTGGCCACCTGATGTGAAGAACTGACTCATTTGAAAAGACCCTGATGCTGGGAAAGATTGAAGGCCGGAGGAGAAGGGGGTGACAGAAGATGAAATGGATAGATGGCATCACCAACTCAATGGACATGAGTTTGAGTAAACTTCGGTAATTGGTGATGGACAGGGAGGCCTGGTGTGCTGCAGTCCATGGGGTTGAAAATAGTTGGACACGACTGAGTGACTGAACTGAACTGATGCTGAAGTTGAAGCTCCAATACTTTGCCCATCTGATGCAAAGAGACAACTCTTTGGAAAAGACCCTGATGCTGGGAAAGAAGTAGCAGACGATGAGATGGTTAGATACCATCACCAAATCAATGGACATGAATTTGAGCAAACTCTGGAAGATAGTGAAGGACAGAGGAGCCTGGTGTGCTACAGTCCATGGGGTTCCCAAGAATTGGACACAACTTAGTGAATGAACAACAACATGTCATGGACAATCTGGTAATCATGCAGTTAACTTCTTCCATCAAGTGGAATTTTTAGTTTCTACAAAACTGCTCAAACCATATGGCTCAGAATATTACTTATAGTCTTTGAAGAGGAACTAAAGGTCCCTTTGCTTAATGACTAAACTGTTATTATTTCATCTTGTTTCATTGTTTTTCCTTTGTTTCTGGATTTTCTCACTTCTTTGATTAAATTTATTTTTTGATTAAAGTTCTTCTAGAGACAAAAGACAAGCTAAGGACATTGGAGGCAGAAGGAGAAAGGAGCGTAGGGTCCTGTTTTGTTTCAGTAGCAGGTGAGAGAGGCAAGTACCTCTGAGAGTCAGGCCAGTGGAAGCAGACAAGAGAAAAATTAGAAAGATTCTCTAAGAATGATGCAAATTTTTTTTAAGAATGATGCAAATGTATCTAGTGTTTGTGCATGAGAAAAAGGTTTGATGAAACATTTTCAGGTGAATATGTATGATGTTCATAAACACTATTATGAAACATGTGGGACCCAAAAGAGAAGCTCTTTTTAAAAATATTTTTAATTTATTTATTTTAATTGGAGGCTAATTACTTTACAATATTGTAGTGGTTTTTGCCATACATTGACATGAATCAGCCATGGGTGTACATCTGTTCCTCATCCTGAGCAAACTCTGAAGGAATGAGTCAGCCCTGCTGTCTCTGTACCAATCTGTGAACCCAGAATTCAATCCAGGAGTCATCACTGAACTGAGAGACAGACTCAACCATTTCCAAGATAATGTAGCCCATTGGTGGAACCACACATCCCTGTCCTTCAAACATGGTTTTGCATTGGCAATCTTAACCACTATGTTCAGTTCAGTTCAATCACTCTGATGCGCTTCCCTGGTAGCTCAAATAGTAAAGCATCTGCTTGCAATTCTGGAGAACTGGGTTCGATCTCTGGGTTGGGAAGATCCCCTGGAGGAGGGCATGGCAACCCACTCCAGCATTCTTGCCTGGAGAATCCACATGGACCGAGGAGCCTGGTGGGCTACAGTCCCATGTGGTCTCAAAGAGTGGGACACAACTGATCGACTAATTATAGCAAACAGGAACTTTAATAAGGTACTTCACATTCAAAAAAATTTCCCCTAAACATTTCTCAGTAATTAAATTTGTTACAATGAACACTACAATTGATACATGAATTAAAATAATTAAGTATGCAAAGCAATTTCTATGAACAAGAAAATAATACAAGTTGGTGACTGAAGGAACACTATATAGAGCCAAACCTGGAGGACAACTAGAAGAGAGGGGAAACCAGACCTCCTACGTGACAGGGAGTGAAAGGCAGAAAATCACTAGTAGGGAATCTCTTCTAAGGATGTGCATTTAAGTTTTTCTTTTCAGTGTAAATTTTCTCCACTACCATCTCATAATAATCCTGACTGTGATCACCAGGTATTTTGGTCTAAGAATAGTCACTTTATCCCCCAACCCAAAGAAGCACTGGAGGTAACTCATATTACTAAAGACTTCAAGCAATGCACAGGTCATGAACTTCCTTGTGGACTGAAAAGTAACCAGAGAGAAGTAGCCATGATTCCCCTTCCCCTTTATAATCTCAGAGTTTTTAGGAATTGTCTAGTGGGGTTAGATATCATTTCTTCAGCAGATATGCTGGTAGTGTCTGAATCTATTTTTTTTTTCAGTCAGAACTGTCCAGGAAGTCTTTGTCTGGTTTTTGGGTTTTAGTGTTTTGGTTTTTTTTTTTAATCTGGGAAAATTCTACATAGAGTGACTCTATTATGTCAAACACAATTGCCACTTTAATATTCAGTTTTGGCGGAAGGGGGGATTGGGATGGGGAATACATGTAAATCCATGACTGATTCATGTCAATGTATGGCAAAAACCACTACAATATTGTAAAGTAATTAGCCTCCAACTAATAAAAATAAATGTAAAAAATATAAAAAATTTTAAAAATAAAAATAAAATTGAGTTTTACTGGATTCTTCTTTTGTTTTCACAGTGCTAAGTTTCCTAAAATAACAAAATCACCAACACTAATCACAGGCTGTTTGACAATGTGAGAAGTTGAAGGTGTGGACATGACCATCAAGGTGCATCTTTGAATCCTGAAAGATCTAACTAGTTTGCTGTGGGAGAGACCAAGGGGAAAGCTGTCTAGTAAACATAACTGGGTGCAGAATGCAGTGGGTTCCTGGGACTGAGGTCCAGCTGTGTCTCTAGTTTCTTGGATAAGGTGGCACATAGACATTCAGTTTCTTACGGTGTCAAGGATGGTATTCTTCATATTCTTTGAACCATCCTTTAAACGTTTTCTCTTTACACAGAGAATCTTCTGGTCAAGATTGGTGTGTTCCTTGATATTGAAGGGGGAGGTCTCACTTTCTTCAGTGTTGCCAAGTGTCCCGTTATACTCAGCTTAATCATCCAATTTCTGTGTCAGGCCTTATTTTTAAATTGGACACAGACTTTGAGGAACAAAACAAGGAACAATGCAATTAAAAGCCATGCTACTAAATATATCTCTTTCTGTATATCATTTTCTTGAGAACTTCTATGTGAAATACTATAGGATGCTATTGCTGGCTTATTTTTGTGAATATAAGATTTTGATAGGCAACACAGTACAGTGCAGTTACAGAGGGTGATGGTCTTTCTCTAATAAACACTAAATTTCTCAGTCCTCGATATCTCCAATTTTTTTGAAGAGATCTCTAGTCTTTCCATTCCATTGCTTGACTCTATTTTTTGCATTGTTCATTTAAGAAGGCCTTCTTATTTCTCTTTGCTGGTCTCTGGAACTCTGTGTTCAGTTGAGCATATCTTTCCTTTTCACCCTTGCTTTGATTTTTCTTCTTTCCTCAGCTATTTGTTAAACCTCCTCAGACAACAACTTTGCTGTCTTGCATTTGCTTTTTCTTTGGAATGGTTTGGTCACTGCCTCCTGTACTAAGTTACTAACTCTCCTCCATAGTTCTTCAGGCATTCTGTCTGTCAAATCTAATACATTGAATCTATTCATGACTTTCAGTGTATGATCATAAGGGATTTGATTTAGCTCATACCTGAAGGTCCTAGAGCTTTTCCCTACTTTCTTCAATTTAAGCCTGAATTTTGCAATAAGAACTCTTGATCTGAACCACAGTCAACTCCAGGTCTTGTTTTTACTGACTGTATAGAGATTCTCCACCTTTGGCTGCAAAAAATAATAATAATCAATCTGATTTTGGTATTGATCAAAATGCACTCTATGCATGGTGATGTCCATGCATAGAGTCATCTCTTGGGTTTTTGGCAAGAATGTTTGCTATGGCCAGTTTAGTCTCTGGACAAACTCTGTTAGCCTTTGTCCTGCTTCACTTCATACTGCAAGGCCAAACTGGACTGATAGTCCAAGTTTCTCTTGACTTCATACATTTGCAATCCAATATCTTATGATTAAAAAGACATCTTTCTTTTAATGTTAGTTCTAGAAGGTGCTGTAGGTCTTTATGGAATTGGTCAACTTCAGTTTCTTCCACATCAGTGGTTGGAGCACAGACTTGGATTTCTGCAGTGTTGAATCATTTGCCTTAGAAACAAACTGAAATCATTTTTTAATTTTTGTGATTGCACCCAAGTACTAAAGGAACTTAAGAGTCTCTTGATGAACATGAAAGAGGAGAGTGAAAAAACTGGCTTAAAACTCAACATGCAAAAAAACTAAGATCATGGCATCCAGTCCCATCACTTAATGGCAGATAGATGGGGGAACAATGGAAATAGTGAGAGACTTTTATTTTGCAGGGCTCCAAAATCACTGCAGATGGTGACTGCAGCCATGAAATTAAAAGATGCTTGCTCCTTGGAAGAAAAGTTATGGCCAATCTAGACAGTGTATTAAAAAGCAGGGACATTACTTTGCCAACAAAGATCTGTCTAGTCAAAGCTATGGTTTTTCCAGTAGTCATGTATGGATGTGAGAGTTGGACCATAAAGAAAGCTGAGTGCCAAAGAATTGATGCTTTTGAACTATGGTGTTTCAGAAGATTCTTGAGAGCCCCTCGGACTTCAAGGAGATCCAACCAGTCCGTCCTAAAAGAAATCAATCTTGAATATTCATTGTAAGGACTGACACTGAAACTGAAACTCCAATACTTTTGCCATCTGATGCGAAGAACTGACTCATTGGAAAAGACCCTAATGCTGGGAAAGATTGAAGGCAAGAATAGAAGGGGAGGACAGAGGATGAGATGGTTGGATGGCATCACTGACTCAATGGACATGAGTTTGAGCTAGTTCCAAGAGTTGGTGATGGACAGGGAAGCATGGCATGCTGCAGTCCATGGGGTCACAAAGAGTTAGATGTGACTGAGCCACTGAACTGAACTGAACTGCATTTCAGACTATTGTTGACTGTGAGAGCTACTCCATTTCTTCTAAGGGATTCTTGCCCAAAGTAATAGATATACTGGTCATCTGAAATTAGAACTATGATGCAGTTCATTAAATGGAGGAGATATTCACATCTGGGGAGTTTATTTATTGTCCAAACAACTTCATGGATTACAACTACAAATTCAAAATGTGACTTTTTAGAAGAGATTGAATTGTGACAATTGGATTAAGTAGGTTTCAAAGGACTTCAGTCATTGGCATCTGAAATGTTTTCAACTCTGGGAAAATCTAATCATGTGCACCTATACCTTTTCACAGGGCTGATAACACTATCACTTGGAAGAGATGGGCGTGGTCTTCAAAGACTATATAAAGCATCTCTTGAAGATCCACACTCACTTTTCTCCAGAGTCCAGACCTGCCGGGACTGGAGTTGGCTGCATTGTGGAAACTTCGGGAAGTTTCTGCCAGGCAGAGGTGAACATCTAAAGCTGAACTGAATCGTGCAGAGTTACTTACAGCATAGGAGTAGAACATTCATCAACTGTACCCAGTGGTGAGTTCTAATCAAAGTAGATGAAATTCTGTTATGTTCACTTAGGAATGAAACTTTAATGGTGATTATGGACAGAAATGTAATTTTTTTTCTGTCAGTAATATCTGTATGTATGCAATTCATCAAGCATTTATTACCTCTGGGATTTGCAAACAAGTAATGTCTTTTATCCATATTATGTCAAGGAATTTCCTTATAAAATGTGGGTAAAAATAGAAAATTAGTAAATATTGTTTAGAAGATTAAAAGAGTTAATCCATATAAAAGGAGTTAATCTAATTGCAAGCTGATTCTTTATCATGGAGACACTGAGGAAGCCCATTTAGTTCTTCTGTATTTTAATGCTATCATGATTCCCAGTGTCATTAGCATAAAAGTGATTTTATTCATAAAGAATTCTTGGTCAGTTTCTAGCCCACTCTACACATGTCTTCTTTATACTTTCTCCCTGTTCATCAGCTATCTCCTCATTTGATGCACGTATTTATAAATACAGAAGTATTTATGAAACACATAGTACTCCTAAAATGTTCAACATAATTAATACATTTCATAGACTTTATGCAGATGAATATGAGTTAAATGGTTAAATTAATCAGAAAACCTTCTTGAAATGGTCACATTTGCTATCATTTTAAAGCCATCACTTTGCAGTCCGTAAGTGAAAAGTGTTCAAAATAGATCCAGTCAACCAATAGGGACTCCAAAGTAGAATGGGCAAAGAGGGAAACATCAAAAAACAAAACATCTGATGTTGCTTCCATTAACCAGATATTTGGAATTTCCAGTGTAGAGCGGAAATCCTTGTGTATAGTAAACTTATTTCTATGGTTTTAGTAAACAATGTAGAGTCAAATGGGAACGTCCCTGGTGGTTCAGACAGTGAAGCGTCTGCCTACAATTCGGGAGACCTGGGTTCAGTCCCTGGGTTGGGAAGATCTCCTGGAGAAGGAAATGGCAACTCACTCCAGTATTGTTGCCTGGAAAATCTCATGGACGGAGGAGCCTGGTGGGCTACAGTCCATGGGGTCGCATAGAGTTGGACACAACTGAGTGACTTCGCTTTCATTTTCACTTTCTTTAGTAAACAATTGATTCTTTTTTACATATTATTGTTATAGTGGGAACATTCACCAGTTCAAAATATGACATACTCTGATTATCTGAACTGACTCCAGGAAGAATTTTCTTCCTGAACTAGCAATGACATATTTATTTTTTTCTTTTTGTCTTGAAAGGAATAGTTTTGTTAATTTAAGTTGTAAGTAAACACTGACCAGTTTACAGTTTCAGAATGTCAAGTTAAAGAAAACATTAATTATATAAAGTTTAAATTATTCATAAACAATTTTATTTGGCTTTAGAAAAGCATATATGTCACTTTAAAGGCAGAAGGCTTAGAGAACTTTAGCGAAGAGACAAAGTGTGTATTAGTGTGGGTTGTAAGTAGGGGAAAATGGAGAGAGAGAGAGAGAGATTGAGATTATATATATGCTTTTGTACCAATCAACTGACAAAAGTTACTCTGGAGTCATCCTAATATTTATCCTCAGGTTAACTTTAAACAAAAAAAAAAATAGTTGCAAGTGACTCTCTTATGTAATTTCATCCTTTTTATTATAGCAAGAATAAAACCTGTCTGTAGTCACCATTTCCAGGTTTGTACTGTGTTTCTGCTTAGTCATTCAGTCATGCCCAACTCTTTGCAACTCCATGGACTATAGCCCACCAGGCTCCACTATCCATGGGATTTCCCAGGCAAGAACACTGGGACCGGTTGCCATTTCCTTCTCCAGGGGATCTTCCCAATCCAGGCCTCCAACCCACATTTCCTATTTCTCCTAAATTGTAGGCAGATTCTTTACCCACTCACTGAGCCATTGGGGAACTCCAGGTGCAATCTTGGTAAAGAACCCACCTGGCAATCCAGGACACTTAAGAGACATGGGCTCAATCCATGGTAGCAAACATCCCCTGGAGGCGGGCGTAGCAACCTACTCCAGTATTCTTGCCTTGAGAATCCCATCAACAGAGCCTGGTGGGCTGCAGTCCATAGGGTCACAAAGAGGTGGATAGGAGTGAGCGACTAAGCATGCAGGTTTGTGTTGGGTTTAACAAATATGGAAATTAGACAGAGTTCAAAACAGGACTGTGCCAAAGGCTTTATTTCCCCTGATCCAGGCAGAAGAAAAACTTTTTCTCTTGCCCTCCCTTATTTGTCTCTTTAATGTTTAGAAACATGGATTCAGACACCCTGGAAACATTCCAGCAGGAACTCACCTGCTCCATCTGCATGAACTGCTTCCTGGACCCCGTCACCATAGACTGTGGGCACAGCTTCTGCCGTCCCTGTCTGAGCCTTTGCTGGGAAGAATACCAGACTCCAAGGAGTTGCCCTGAGTGCAGGGGAATATCAGAGAGGCCTGATCTCAAAACCAATATTGCCCTCAAGAGGCTCGCATCCCTTGCCAGACAGGCCAGAGCTGACCACGACCACCGCTCTGAGGAGCAGATCTGTGAGACACACCAGGAAGCCAGAGGCCTCTTCTGTGAGGCTGACCAGACCCTGCTCTGCGGGCCCTGCTCTGAACGCCCCGAGCACGCAGCTCACAGCCACAGTCCCATACACAGGGCTGCTGAGGAGTCCCGGGTAGGTGATGCCTCTAGAGCAGTTTGGGATCTAGAGGCTCCTAAGTCAGAGAGAAAGATGAGGATGCTATGATGGTGATGGGATGGAGACAGTGGAGGTGGGATTTCTGAATGTGGATCCTCACATATAATGTGTCCTTTCAGGGTTGTTGCCCAATTGTCCACATGTGGAAATGCAGCATCCCGGGGCAGGTGGCACCACAGACACAGGCTTCTGATGGGAGCTTGAGACTTTCTTAATCAACCTATATAAATGTGTAAGTCTCAATTTATTAGGGTATGGATTTTGTTATCTGTAACGTTTCCCCTGTTCTCTACCATACACTTCTGTCACTATCACATTCAAGTGTTAGATTCAGATTAATGTGGGAAAATGTGACCACAGCATTCTAACTAAAGGTTTCTGTATAACCAACAACTGCCTTTGCTCATGAATAAGGGGATGAAATTTATGGTCTCATCTTCCATGTCACTAAATCCCATGGGTATTTTGCAGGAAAAATTTCTGAAGAGAATGGGCTCTTTATGGAAAAAGAGAGAAGAAATGCAACTCATTCTGAACCAGGAAGCTAAAAAAACAAGGTCATTTAAGGTAAGAATAAAAAGGTTACTATTTATTTGTGTAGATATTCATATAATTCTAGCCGTTTGGTCCATTTAAGTTCTCATTGGCCTCTTCCCTGGAAAAGGTGTGGTTTCAAGTGAACTATCAGTGATCACAATTGAAACAGGCCAATGCATGTTGGTTAAAGGATGCTAGCACATGGAAAACCTCGGCATGAAAAGTGTTCCTAGGCCAAATTTTGAAGATTTGAATAAAACTCTTCAAATGAAAACGAAGTATAAGACACATTGCACTAAGTGTGACTAGTGAAGTAGGAGAGGTGAATAGAGTAGTATCTAGAGGGAAAATAGAGCATAGTTTAAAAACTGTACAAAGTGAGGTTTACCTCATTTAGATATTTAGAAAAATCAGGGAAAGGGACAAGAGAAAGGCAAGATTCATGTCAGAGAGGAAATAATAGAGTAAGAACCTTAGAGAATCCTCCTAGGGAGAGAGCTTGGACCCCTCAGATGGCTTGATTCAAGCAAAGAAGGATACTAGGAACTCAGAGAATGTGTGGACAGGAAGGACCAGCAGATACAGGACCTTTGATGTGTGAGGCAAAAAGTTTGCCAAGAGCTTTCTTGATGACATCAAGGAAATATTATTTGAGTTTTGTTTTGAATGTGAGCATAAGCAATGCTTTGAATCCACTATCCCCTCAGAAATATGTGGTCCTAAGGAAGGTAATGATTAAATTTGAATATCAGAGGAGGCATCCATTGCTCCAGGAGGAGGAGAAACTGCATCTGGAGGCTCTGAAGAAAGAAGCCAAGGAAATTTGTCTACAACTCAAGGAGAATGTGTTCAGAATGACTCAACAGAGAGAAAGTCTAAAAGAAATGTACAGAAAGCTGACTGAGATGTGCCACAAGCCAGACACGGAGTTGCTCCAGGTAAGAAAGGAGTGTCCGTCCTCAAAGAAACACTCTTCTAGACAAGTTGCTGTGACACTGAAATGTTCCCTGCATATACCGTTACTCTCAGCTAAGAAAGGATTTTCCTTGACCCCCATTATTGTATTTGTCCACTCCCCCTATTTTATCATATCCTGGTAACTTTTGGAAGATTTTTTGCCCATTTCCTAGCTAAAATAGGACTTTTTTTTTTTTTTTTTTTTTTAGTGTGATCAGGGGTACTATCCAGATAAGTTTCCAAAATCAGCAAAATTCCATGACCAGGAGAATGTTAACTTTCATGGAGTAAATCTAAATGTGTTCCCCTAAACCCTTGTCACACCCTGTTATCCCAGATTTTCTGGAGATACTAGTCATCAATTTCCATGCACTCTATAATTCACTTTATGTGGTTCCCTGTTTTGGTTTATTGTTTTCATAGATGGTGAGCTCTGTCCTCGGGAATAGCACTGGGCAATGAGTGACATTGGAATCCTAGATGTTGCTACATCATTATGTACTCTTCATGGCTCCCTTCCTTCCTTAATGCGCACTGAGGAAGCCCATCATATTTTAGTTTAAGCTCTGTTACGATGCCTTCTGACTGTTCCTTAGAAGAGAATTAGCAAAACAGTATCTTATTGAATAAAGAATAGAGAAGAAGATGCAAAAAGACAGAAATCTCATGATTAACATGATCTTTTTTTTTTCTCCTTGCAGGCCATGGGAAATGTATTGGAAATGTGAGTATACACTAATGATTTTTTATTTCTGGAAAATTTGTTCTCTTTTTGATGAAATGGATGCACAGTCATTCCTTAGTACCATGGGAGATTGTTTTCAGGTCCTCCCCAATATCTAAATTCCAGAATGCAGGATTCCTTATACAAAATGCCTTGGTATCTGCAGTTAACGTACAAGAATACTCCCTTACACTTTGTCATCTCTAGACTACTTATAACAGCAAATATACACAAGGTAAACTACATATTATTCAAAAAATTCCCTGGTATGTGGAATTTTCAAGTTTTACTTTCTGGAAATTTCTTCTCCAATTTTTTTATTCAAAACGAGGAGTAAGAATGGAGGAATAGATAGACTGGGGATTTGGGATTGACATGTACACACTGCTATATTTAAAATTATATATAAAATAGTAGGTCCAACAAGGACTTCAATAAAATACATAAATATGTATTTATACATAAAATGTATAAATAAATAAACACATAAGTAAGCAACCCAGAATTTACAAATTGAATCCACATGTGAATCCATAGGTGCAGAACCTTCAATACCATCCTTGTGGCTATTTTCTATTTTATTTCAAAAGAATTTCAAGGCCTTCTGATCCTTGGTCTCAGAAGTTTCCTTTTCATTTTGCTGAAATCAAATATTTCTGAAAACATTCTGACATGCTGGACTTTGTTTCAGCCACTCACCCCATCCTCTCCAACGTCACCACAATAAAATTTTGGAAGGAATTTGCTAAGATATCACAGAGGAAGCACCTATGCTTGTGAGTTGGAAGGTGAAAAAGGCCTGAAAGAGACAAGTTCCCTAAGAATGAGAAGAGGAACTGTGCTTTTGTTCAGAGGAGTAGCAGTGACTCAGCATGGTCCATCATTGCAAGCTCCCTTGTAAGAAGGACCCAGAGGGAGTGGCTTTCTGCTGCACACTAAGTTAGACTTTCAGACCAAGGTAACCAGGTTGGAATCGGAATCCCTTGCGGTCTGACAAGAGCAAACAGGTCTGGGTCAATGAACTCTTCCTTGTAGACACTGAATGCATCCTTGATGACTGCTTGCTGACTGCAATCTCAAAGGCTTAGCCTGAATTTTTTCTCTCTGTAAAATGCCCAGGATCTTTGCATTATCTGAGATGGAATAGAGGAAGGGAATGAGGTTCAATGAGTGGAAAACTGGACTAATATTTGAGAATAATGGAGAAGTTGAAATTTGATATAATTTATATTTAGTATATATAAATAACAGTATGGTAATGCTTTTATATTCCCAACTGTGTAGAATATATTGTATATGCAATTAACCAAAAATAAGAGAATTCTAACAAAATGTCCTTGGTTAAAAGCTGCTTTTATGCAATGGTCATGTGTTTAGACTTTGGCCTTGAAATGTATTGGATATCATTTGTTTCAGGACCAACTTGGCACATATGCAGAAGCCTCAGCCAGTGAACCCAGAGCTCACTTGCTGGCCTGTCACTGGAATCCAAGACATGCTGAACAACTTCAGAGGTAAGGGTCAGCCCTGTGATGATCAGAACTATGCTTCATTAGAGTTTCCTAGAAAGGAACCTTCTTTTGTTGTTGTTTTGTTTTTTTCTGAAATATGATAGTACTTAACTTCCCAAAGTGGAAGCATCTTTTCTGCCTGTGTAGTCAGATTACAGAAGTCAAAGTTGACCTTTGCCACCTGTAGTTTACTAAAAATACAAAACAGATACATACATTAAGTTACAACTGGCATAAGCAAAGCAATGGTAGAATAACCAGGATGCTCATGTTGTTATAGAATCTTTAGCTTCGTGAGTAGCCATCAACTTTGTGTTTATCCAGGTTATTTCACTCTTGAAAGATTAATTGTGGCATTTCTAGTTTTTAATGTGTTCTGCATTTCATGTGCATTTGTTATGTATTGTACAGAGAATATTTATTATTCCTAAAATAAGGACTAATTTACATAATAGATTAAAATTGGCTTATGCCAAATAACTGTAATGCTCTTAGATCAATCTCAGGACAACTGAAAGGCAAGGGATAAGGGAACATGGTTAACCAGAATATCCTTTCAGAAGCTGCAAAACTATGCATTTATGGATTTCTATCAAATGTTTGGACCTTTGAGAATGTAATAGGTAGAGAATACACCCCAGTAAATTTTCACTTGACGGCAAAGTGCCATGTATCTATTAAATAACATTAAAGACAAAGAACACAAGAAAAGTTTTCTAAACAAAAGATAAAACATATTTTAGGTGAACTCTGAAATAAACTATCAAGAGATTGACGTTAGAGACTTCACACAGTTTATAATGTATCTTGGGGGGGTTGTTTGTTTGTTTGTTTACATTTCTATATGATTTGAGGCATTCTATATGCTGTAGAGAGAATGATAACTCTTGTTGTTCATTGTAGAACCAGTCTGAACTCCTTTTGCTTTGTTTTGTGTTTACTTGGAGGAGGAAAAATGAAAAAAGGCAGGGGGTAGAGAGCCTCTGCCTTTCAGAGACACAGAAATCCCATTTGCTAACCTGTTTTTTTGTCTTTCTACAGTGGATAATGTTCTGACTCAGACAACCATTCACCATGTGAGCCTTGATGATGCAAGTGTGATGTCAGGAGATGACCCCCACGGCCTGTCCAGACAGGTCGATGGTGGGGAGAGCTTTGTGGCCTGGGGGGCTCAGGCTTTCACTTCCGGGAAGCATTACTGGGAGCTGGATGTGACACACTTCTCCAACTGGATTCTGGGGGTCACTAAAGATATCTTGACAAGTGATACTATTATCCATATTAATTATGAAGAAGCATTTCTTCTATTTTCTGAAAAGGTGAACGACCAGTATAGTCTCTTCACCAACTCCCCACCATTAGTTCAGTTTGTGAAAAGGCCTCTGGGTAGGATTGGAGTGTTTCTGGATTATGACAATGGAACTGTGAGTTTCTATGATGTTTGCAGAGCATCCCTCATATACAGTTTCCTTCCTTCCCCTTTTTCCTTCCCTCTGAAGCCTTTCCTTTGTCTTAGGTCTCCATTAATTATCTAGTTCCCTGACCATATTTTTGAAATTCTTCCCTGAGGAAGTTGCTATCTTAAACCTCATGCAAGGTCACAGAATGATACCGGACCATGTCTGAGCACACTGCAATTTAATGAAACATAATGATTTTATGTTTATAAAGTGTCTTAATCATGTTGAATGTATAAATTTGTTAATAAAATTTCTTAACACAAAAATGTATTATGAAGTATCTCATAGAATAAAATCGATTGCTTTCCTTTTTTAAATGGTTTTATTAAAATAAAAGTTGCATATCATAAAGACTAGCCTATTATAGTATATAACCCAGTTGCCTTTTTATTTTTATTTATTTATTTATTTTTTATTTCTTGATATTAGTTGGAGGCTAATTACTTTACAATATTGTAGTGGTTTTTGCCATACATTGATTGCAATCAACCAAGGATTTACATGTGCTCCCAATCCTGAACCCCCCTCCCACCTCCTTCCCCATCCCATCCCTCTGGGTCATCAGAGTGCATCAGCCCTGAGCAGTTGTCTAATGCATCAAACCTGGACTGACGATCTCTTTCACAATTGATAATACACGTTTCAATGTTATTCTCTCAGATCATCCCACCCTTGTCTTCTCCCACAGAGTCCAAAAGTCTGTTCTATACATCTATGTCTCTTTTTCTGTCCTGCATATAGGGTTATCATTACCATCTTCTTAAATTCCATATATATGCATTAGTATACTGTATTGGTCTTTATCTTTCTGGCTTACTTTACTCTGTATAATGGGCTCCAGTTTCATCCATCTCACTAGAACTGATTCAAATGAATTCTTTTTAATGGCTGAGTAATATTTCATTGTGTGTATGTACCACAGCTTTCTTATCCATTCGTCTGCAGGTGGGCATCTAGGTTGCTTCCATGTCCTGGCTATTATAAACAGTGCTGCGATGAACATTGGGGTACACGCGTCTCTTTCAGTTTTGGTTTCCTCAATGTCTATGCCCAGAAGTGAGATTGCTGGGTCATACTGCAGTTCTATTCCCAGTTTTGCAAAGAATCTCCACACTGTTCTCCATAGTGGCTGTACTAGTTGGCATTCCCACCAACAGTGTAAGAGGGTTCCCTTTTCTCCACACCCTCTCCAGCATTTATTGCTTGTAGACTTTTGGATAGCAGCCATTCTGACTGGTGTGAAATGGTACCCCATTGTGGTTTCAATTTGCATTTCTCTGATAATGAGTGATGTGGAGCATCTTTCCATGTGTTTGTTAGTCATCCTTATGTCTTCTTTGGAGAAATGTCTGTTTAGTTCTTTTGCCCGTTTTTTGATTGGGTCATTTATTTTTCTGGAATTGAGCTGCAGGAGTTGCTTGTATATTTCTCAGATTACTTCTTTGTCCATTGCTTCATTTGCTAATATTTTCTCCCATTCTGAAGGCTGTCTTTTCACCTTGTTTATAGTTTCCTTTGTTGTGCAGAAGCTTTTAAGTTTCATTAGGTCCCATTTGTTTATGCTTTTATTTCCAATATTCTGGGAGGTGGGTCATAGAGGATCCTGCTGTGATTTACGTTGGAGAATGTTTTGCCTATATTCTCCTCTAGGAGTTTTACAGTTTTTGGTCTTACGTTTAGATCTTTAATCCATTTTGAGTTTATGTTTGCATATGATGTTAGAAAGTGTTCTAGTTTCATTCTTTTACAAGTGGTTGACCAGTTTTCTCAGCACCACTTGTTAAAGAGGTTGTCTTTTTTCCATTGCATATTCTTGCCTCCTTTGTCAAAGATAAGGTGTCTATAGGTTCTAGGATTTATCTCTGGGCTTTCTATTTCATTCCATTCATCTATATTTCTGTCTTTGTGCCAGTACCATACTGTCTTGATGACTGTGGCTTTGTAGTAGAGCATGAAGTCAGGCAGATTGATTCTTCCAGTTCCATTCTTCTTTCTCAAGATGGCTTTGAATATTTGAGGTTTTTTGTATTTCCGTAAAAATTGTAAAATTATTTGTTCTAGTTCTGTGAAGAATACCGTTGGTAGCTTGATAGGGATTTCATTGAATCTATAGGTTGCTTTGGGTAGTATACTCAATTTCACTATATTGATTCTTCTGATCCATGAACATGGTATATTTCTCCATCTATTTCTGTCCTCTTTGATTTCTTATATCAGTGTTTTCTAGTTTTCTATATATAGGTCTTTTGTTTCTTTAGATAGACATATTCCTAAGATCATCCCCATGGAAAAGAAATGCACAAAGGGAAAATGGTTGTCTGAGAAAGCCTTACAAATAACTGTGAAAAGAAGAGAAGTGCAAAGCAAAGGAGAAAAGGAAAGATATTCCCATTTGAATGCAGAGTTCAAAAGAATAGCAACGAGAGATAAGAAAGCCTTCCTTGGGAATCAATGCAAAGAAATAGAGTAAAACAACAGAATGGGAAAGACTAGAGGTCTCTTCGAGAAAATTAGAGATACCAAGGGAACATTTCATGCAAAGATGTGTTCGATAAAGGATAGAAATGGTATGGACCTAACAGAAGCAGGAGATCTTAAGAAGAGGTGGTAAGAATGCACAGAAAACCTGAACAAAAAACATCTTCATGACCCAGATAATCACGATGGTGTGATCACTCACCTAGAGCCAGACATCCTGGAATGTGAAGTCAGGTGGGCCTTAGAAAGCAGCACTACGAACAAAGCTAGTGGAGGTGATGGAATTCCACTTCAGGTATTTCAAATCTTGAAAGATGATGCTGTGAGAGTGCTGAACTCAATATGCCAGCAGATTTGGAAAATTCAGCAGTGGCCACAGGACTGGAAAAGATCAGTTTTCATTCCAATCCCTAAGAAAGGCAATCCAAAAGAATGCTCAAACTACTGTACAATTGCACTCATCTCACACACTAGTAAAGTAATGCTTAAAATTCTCCAAGCCAGGCTTCAGCAATACGTGAACCATGAACTTCCAGATGCTCAAGCTGGTTTTAGAGAAGGCAGAGGAGCCAGAAATCAAATTGCCAATATCCTTTGGATTGTCAAAAAAGCAAGAGAGTTCCAGAAAAACATCTATTTCTGCTTTATTGACTATGCCAAAGCCCTTGACTGTGTGGATCACAACTGTGGGAAATTCTGAAAGAGATGGGAATACCAGACCACTTGACCTGCCTCTTGAGAAACCTGTATGCAAGTCAGGAAGCAACAGTTAGAACTGGACATGGAACAGACTGGTTAGAAAAACTAAAGAGCCTCTTGAACAAAGTGAAAGAGGAGAGTGGAAAAGGGATTAAAGCTCAACATTCAGAAAACTAAGATCATGGCATCTGGTCCCATCACTTCATGGCAAATAGATGGGGAAACAGTGGAAGCAGTGTCAGACTTTGTATTTTTGGGCTCCAAGATCACTGCAGCTGTTGATTGCAGGCGTGAAATTAAAAGACACTTACTCCTTGGAAGGAAAGTGATGACCAACCTAGACAGCATATTAAAAAGCAGAGACATTACTTTGCCAACAAAGGTCCATCTAGTCAAGGCTATGGTTTTTCCAGTGGTCATGTATGGATGTGAGAGTTAGACTATAAAGAAATCTGATGGTGGAAGAATTGATGCTTTTGAATTGTGGTGTTGAAGAAGACTCTTGAGAGTCCCTTGAACTGCAAGGAGATCCACCCAGTCCATCCTGAAGGAGATCAGTCCTGAGTGTTCATTGGAAGGACTGATGCTGAAGCTGAAACTCTAATCCTTTGGCCACCTCATGCGAAGTGTTGACTCATTGGAAAAGACCCTGATGCTGGGAGGGATTGGGGGCAGAAGGAGAAGGGGACAACAGAGGATGAGGCAGTGATTTCCACCACTCTGTTCACCAGGTCATGTATCCATTCTTTTACTTCAGTTATTCTGCTATTGATTTCCTTCTAGTATATTATTCATCTCTATTGGCTTGTCGTTTAGTTCTTGTAGGTCTTTGATAACATTTCTCACATCTTCTCCATTGTTTTCCTGAGATTCTGAATCATCTTCACTATCTGAATTCTTTTTCTGGAAGGTGGGCTTCCCTGGTGACTCAGAGGTTAAAGCATCTGTCTGCAGTCGGGGGACCTGGGTTCAATCCCTGAGTCAGGAAGATCCCCTGGAGAACGAAATGGCAACCAACTCCAGTATTCTTGCCTGGAGAATCCCATGGACAGAGGAGCCTGGTAGGTTCAAGGGGTTGCAAAGAGTCGGACACGACTGAGTGACTTCACTCACTTCACTTGCCTATCTCCACTTCATTTAGTTATTTTTCTGGACTTTTATCTTGTCCCTTCATCTGGAACATAACTTTCCACTTTTTCATCATAATGAACTTTCTATAATGTGGGTTTTCTTCTAGCCACTGTGGGATTCTGGCTCTTCCTGCTTCTTCTCTCTACCCTCTGATAGGGGGGTAAGAGGCTTGTATAAGCTTGTGATAAAGGACTGGTGGTGGGAAACACTTGGTGTTGCTTTGGTAGGCAGAGCCTTGCTCAGTAAAGCTTTGATCCAATTATCTGCTGATGGGTGGGGTTGCTCTCGCTCTCTATTAGTTGTTTGGCCTAAGGTGACCCAGCCCTGAGGTCTACAGGCTCTGCTGTTGCTGTTCAGTCTGACCCTTTGGGATACCATGAATCCCAGGACTCTCTGTCCCACACCATCACCAGAAGTTTGCCCAAGTTCATGCCCATTGCATCAGCATTGCCATCCAGCCATCTTATCCTCTAATGCTCCCCTCTCCTTCTGTCCTCAACTTTTCCCAGCATGAGGGATTTTCCAATGAGTCAGCTGTTCACATGGCAGTCTCCAAGAGGTCTTACACCAAGGGGGACCTTTTAAGATTGCTGCTGCCAGCACCCCCATACCTGTGCTAAGGCCCTGCCAGCCCACACCTCCATAGGAGAACTTCCAACACTAGCAGATAGTTTTGATTCAGTCTCCAGTGGGGTTACTGCTCCTTCCCTCTTGGTTTGTGCCCACCAAGACTGGATTCTTTGTTTCACCCAGTCCTGTGGAAATCCTATAATAAAGTCCCACTGGCCTTCAAGGTCAGATTCTATGGGGATTTCCAGTCCCTTTGTCAGATCATACCCCCAGGCTGGGAAGCCTGACAGGTTCAAAACCAACCTTTGCAACACTGGGAGAACCTCTTTGTTATTATTGTTCTCCAGTTTGTGGCTCACCTGCCTAGTGGGTATGGGATTTGATTTTATCATGATGGTGCCCCTCCTGCAACTATTTTGTCATTGGACACGGGGTATTTTTTTTTATAGGTTCCAGAATTCTACTGATGGTTGTTCAACAGCTATTTGTGATTTTGGTGCTTTCACAGGAGGAGGTGAGCCCATGTCCTTCTACCCCACCATCTTGAACCGGAAGCCTCTCTTCATGGACTTTTCTACTATATAGTTTCAATTAAAGGGTATCACACAATTTGTGGCTTTTTATACCTGGTTACTTTCACTTAATGCTTTCAGGGTTCATATACATTGTAAGCAATGTGTTTACTTGCATGAATGAACTACACTGGGGTGGAAGCAATGAAGTGGTATACATATAAACACAAGTAATGGTGCTTAGTATACACTTTAAAGCTGACTTAGTTGATTAGATCCAACTGTTTGACAGATTTTATCATTTTCCAAAACCCTAGTCATTCAGTATATCTCAGCCCAATAGCAGTTTTCCTGGAAAGTTTTTCATGACTATACAGACCAGTGTAGTTCCTCTCATTTCACACTCCCTGAGCATATACAAACACATCATAGTATTCAGTAAACTTTCCTCAAATTAGTAGACTTTTACTCCTTAATGGAAAATTCAAACTGTATTCATTTTACTTATTACTATATTTCCACTATCCAGTGCAGTACTTAGAACATGTCCATGTGTAAGATGAATCAATGGACCAGTACATGAATGAAAGGATTCATGCAAACAAATATCATTCCATCATTGATAAAGTTTTCCAAAGTGTAGCTAACATAATATACATAAAATGCTGAAGGATGATGTCAATAAAAGGGAGGAATTTGATTTGCAGACTCACAACTGAAGAAAAATCCCTTTTGGGGGAGTTTAAAGTAACTATGACATATTTTGTTAATGGTGTCAATTTTGAGATTTCCCAAAGATAATCAGTATAGTCTAATGGAATTTGAAGACCCTACATAAAGTGACATGGAAACAGAAAACAACTTCACATGATGCCTGACTGTCAGTATTCAAATTGATGTATAAATTATTACTAATCATAAGGTGATATAATTTCCCTAGGATTGGGAAAGTCAAAACCAATTTAAATTGGAAAGATTAATTCAGATAACAGAAATATAGGGTTCTGTAGTAATATAATGTCATGCCTAATAAATACTGTAATTGCTCTATATTGCTCATTATACTCTGGCCATTTGAAAACAGAAATTGTATGGTTCACGAATGCTCATAGAGAGCATGGCCACAACAATATATTAAACAATAATTTCTTCCAGTTCAGTTTACAATATCCAATTCATAAAAACTGAAGCACTATATCAGAAAATAATCAACACTATCAAAAACTGGGCGGAAGATCTAAACAGACTCTTCTTCAAAGAAGACATACAGATGGTCAATAAACACAGGAAAAGCTGTTCAGCATAACTATTAGAGAAATGCAAATCAAAACTACAATGAAGTATCATCCCACACCCCTCAGGATGGCCATCATTAAAAATCTACAAACAATAAATGCCAGAGAGCATGTGAATAAAAGGAACCCTCTTGCACTGTTGGTGTGAGTGGAAATTGATATAGTCACTATGGAGAATAGTATGGAGATTCCTTAAAAAACTAGGACTCAAACTACCATATCACCCAGCAATCCCATTACTGTGCATACACCCTGAGAAAACCATAATTCAAAAACACAAATGTAACCCAATGTTCATTGAAGCACTTTTTACAACGTGGAAGCAACCTAGATGTCCATTGACAGATGAAAGGATAAAGAAGTTTTGTGGTACTTATACAAAATGGAATATTACTCAACAGTAAAGAGTACTGAATTTGAGTCAGTTGTAGTGAGGCGGATGAACCTAGAACCTGTTTATACAGAGTGAGTCAGAAAGCAGAAAACAAATGTCATATATTGGCACTTATACATGGGATCTAGAAAATGTTACAGATGAACCAGTGGCAGGGCAGGAATGGAGACATACACATATAGAATGAACTTTTGGATACATCTGGGGGTGCAGAGGGTAGGATGAGTTGACAGAGTAGCATTGAAACATAAACATCACCTAGTATCTAGTAAAAATACAGCTAACTAGCGGGAAATTGCTGTTTAACACAGGGAGAAGGTGCTCTGTGATTACCTAGCAGGGGTGGGAGAGGGTGAGGGGTGGGAGGGAAGTTCAAGAAAGAAGAGATAAATATATATTTATGACTGGTTCACATTGTTGCAATTATCATCCAATTAAAAATGAATTTTAAAAAACTGTGAAAAGCTGTGTTTTTTTTGGTTTTTACCAAGTGCAAAGGGAGCATCTCCATTTTAATCTCACTTTTATCCCCAAATCCTCCATTGTACCTTCCATTCTATAGTTCAAAGGAGGCCATTCAGAGCAGTATGGCGTGAAAGACCTTTCCTCTTAGCCATCTTTCTCTCTTTGATATTTTTACTCCACTTTTTGAGATTGCATCTCTCCTTTTTAAAACACACACACACAACACTGAAGAAAGAAATCAAAGAGGACAGAAATAGATGGAGAAATATACCATGTTCCTGGATTGGAAGAATCAATATAGTGAAAATGAGTATACTACCCAAAGCAACCTATAGATTCAATGCAATCCCTATCAAACTACCAACGGTATTCTTCACAGAACTAGAACAAATAATTTCACAATTTATATGGAAATACAAAAAAACCTCGAATAGCCAAAGCAATCTTGAGAAAGAAGAATGGAACTGGAGGAATCAATCTGCCTGACTTCAGGCTCTACTACAAAGCCACAGTCATCAAGAGAGTATGGTACTGGCACAAAGACAGAAATATAGATCAATGGAACAGAATAGAAAGCCCAGAGATAAATTCACGAACCTATGGACACCTTCTCTTCGACAAAGGAAGTAAGGATATACAATGGAAAAGAAACAATGTCTTTAAAAAGTGGTGCTGGGAAAACCGGTCAACCACTTGTAAAAGAATGAAACTAGAACACCTTCTAACACCATACACAAAAATAAACTCAAAATGGATTAAAGATCTAAATGTAAGACCAGAAACTATGGAACTCCTAGAGGAGAATATAGGCAAAACATTCTCCGACATAAATCACAGCAGGATCCTCTATGACCCACATCCCAGAATACTGGAAATAAAAGCAAAAATAAACAAGTGTGACCTAATTAAGCTTAAAAGCTTACAACAAAGGAAACTATAAGCAAGGTGAAAAGGCAGCCTTCAGAATGGGAGAAAATAATAGCAAATGAAGAAACAGACAAAGGATTAATCTCAAAAATATACAAGCAACCCCTGTAGCTCAATTCCAGAAAAATAAATGACCCAATCAAAAAATGAGCAAAAGAACTAAACAGACATTTCTCCAAAGAAGACATACAGATGGCTAACAAACACATGAAAAGATGCTCCACATCACTCATTATCAGAGAGATGCAAATCAAAACCACAATGAGGTACCATTACAAGCCATTACTTTTGGCTGCTACCCAAAAGTCTACAAGCAATAAATGCTGGAGAGGGTGTGGAGAAAAGAGAACCCTCTTACACTGTTGGTGGGAATGCCAACTAGTACAGCCACTATGGAGAACATTGTGAATATTCCTTAGAAGACTGGAAATAGAACTGCCATATGACCCAGCAATCCCACTCCTGGGCATACACACCGAGGAAACTAGATCTGAAAGAGACACGTGTATCCCAATATTCATTGCAGCACTGTTTATAATAGCCAGGACATGGAAGCAACCTAGATGCCCATCTGCAGATGAATGGATAAGGAAGCTGTGGTACATATACACAATGAAATATTACTCAGCCATTAAAAAGAATTCATTTGAATCAGTTCTAATGAGATGGATGAAACTGGAGCTCATTATACAGAGTGAAGTAAGCCAGAAAGATAAAGACCAATACAGTATACTAATGCATATATATGGAATTTTAAAAGATGGTAATGATAACCCAAATGCTAAACAGAAAAAGAAACACAGATGTACAGAACAGACTTTTGGACTCTGTGGGAGAAGGCAAGGGTGGGATGTTCTGAGAGAACAGCATTGAAACAAGTATACTATCAAGGGTGAAACAGATCACCAGCCCAGGTTGGATGCATGAGACAAGTGCTCAGGGCTGGTGCACTGTGAAGACCCAAAGGGATCGGATGGGGAGGGATGCGGGAGGGGGGATCAGGATGGGGAATACATGTAAATCCATGGCTGATTCATGTCAATGTATGACAAAAACCACTACAATATTGTAAAGTAATTAGCCTCCAACTAATAAAAATAAATGGAAAAATAAATAAATAAAACACACACACAACACACACAATACAAATTGTTTGTTTTGGAGTTTTACTAGGTCCTCCTTGCATTTTGCAGACTTTCTCTAGTTGCAGCAAGCAGAGCTCAGTAGTGGTGATGCACAGGCCTTGTTTCTCCACAGCAAGCGGCATCTTCCCAGACCAGGGATCGAATCTGCATCCCCTGCATTGGCGAGCAGATTCCTACCCACAGTGCCACCAGGGAAGTCCCTGGACTACATCCCTTATCCTAAACCTCTTGATTGATGACTCGTTTTTTGGTTAAATTCCATTTAGGATAAGTTCTATAAAATTGGATGAAATGCACGCTGGAGAGGCAAGGTGGATGGTAAAGAGAATAGATGATGCACTGAAAATCAAACTTAAATTTCACATTAGATTTTGGTATACTTTTAATTTAATTTTAAGGGTCAATTAAGGGTCAATTAACTTCTAGAATCACACATGAGGTGTGATTGTTCCATTTAAGGCATAGAAGGAAAGGAACATTCCTTCCCTTTCCCAGCAGAAACAGCATCACAAGCACTTCACCCATAGCTTCAAGAAATAATTCATCTAATGAGTCTTGTGTGTGATGAAGCTGGAGCTCTTATTGTGGTGAAAATGGATCAGTTAAGGAAGTACTTGTCTGATCCAGTCCAATATTCCAAGAAATTGAGTGTCTCCAAAAGAATCTATACCAAAGCCCAAAAGAAATTTCAGGAAAATATGAAGGAAATGAAGTTTTCCCTCAGAAAACTGTTTTTTTCATGAAGATTAAATTCCATGGAGAATCTAAAAAACCCTCCAAGGGCAGATCTCATTGTTCCACCAAGACTTGTGGTCAGTTCAAGAATTGCAAGATGTGTCCCTAGCGGATAGCATGGTGGAGACTGGCAGATCCTGGCAAGGCCTCTGAAGAGTCAGAAGGAAGTTTACCTGAAACAAGCTGAGCAGGTGCAGAAACAGTACAAGGTGGACCTGGATCACTGACTCAAGTCTGTTTCCTGAAGAATATGCTGCTTAATGGGGACTGTGGATCTCTTTGTTTGATCTTAGGATTCAGGGATTCCCTCGTGCTCATGTTCTTAAGCTTAGTACAGGTAGTCTATCTGTATGCACCATATATTTTTGACAACTGATGAATGCACATTGACACATCATTGTCACCAGAGTCCATAGCTTTTATTATTGGTATATGAAAATATTTTTATTTTAAGACATAAAAGTCTATGAATAGGTAGATAAACATATAGACAGATAGTGTAGGTACTTAATTTTTTTTTTATTTTATGAAAGCCAATATTTATTAAAGCCAATTTTGAGTTTTCACTGAAAAAACACAAATAAATAGTGCACAAGGCATTGGGCATTCAAAAAATGACTAATATATGTATTCCCCATAGAGTCTTGGGTATGCAATTATATACACAGGTAAGCTCTGTAAATATGTGCTTTCAGTCTCTTAAGGTTTCTGGTAATTTATCAATTTTACATGCCTTCTAGACGGTTGTGTATTAGTTGCTCAGTTGTATCCAACTCTTTGCAATTTCATGGACTGTGACCCACAGACTCCTCTGTCCGTGGAATTCTCCAGGCAAGAATACTGGTGTGGGTTGTCATCTGTTTCTCCAAGGGATCATCCCGACCCAGGAATTAAACCACATTGCAGGCAGATTCTTTTTCATCTGAGCCACCAGGGGAGCCCTCTCTAGATGGTGAACATGTTGAATTTCCTTGGAAAATCCTTTAGCAGGTTGTGTCACTTGTTTCCCTCGATTTTAAATCTGCAAAATTAGTCCTAAGATATGATTCTTTTTACCTGAAAATCAAGAGATTGTCTCATAAGTCATTTTTGCAATGAAGTGTTGTGCTGTGCTTAGTCGGTCAGTCATGTCCAACTCTTTGCACCCCCATGGATTGTACTCTGCCAGGTTCCTCTGTCCCTGGGAATTCTTCTGGCAAGAATCCTGGAGAGGGTAGCCTACTTTTCCAGGAGATCTTCCCAATCCAGGAATTGAACCAGGGTCTCCTGCATTGCAGGCAGGTTCTTTACCAACTGAGCTACCAGGGAAGCCCCAATGACATACTATTAATTGCTTATAACTCAGGATAGTGAGATATCCAGTCAAGTGGGGGCTCTTCTTGTGAATTTGAAGCACATTTTATCTGATAAATTCAGCTCTTAATGTTTTCAAAGCCATGTCTTATTGCACGTGATATAAAGGTACAAGTTGTAATTCTTGATTTTAAAATATTTCATTCTGTCTTTGAAGACTGAACAGTAAGTATAATCAGTAATAGAAAGCACTATTTGGTCAAAAAATTCTGGAATTGGGAAAGTAGAAATTAAAATAGTGAATTTGTTATTAAAGTAAGATGACACGAGTTAAAATATTTAATTCTTTGCTTAGCTGGGTCCTCTACTCCTTCATGAAATGAGAATAAAATCACAGTGAAATATGATATCATTGAAGGTTAAATTTAATGCCTATGCAATGCCTGGCTCACAGTAGATTCATAGAACATGTTAGGTTAAGCCCATTGGGGCTGCTATAACAAAGATATCATAAACTTGAAAAACAACAGAAATTGACAGTTCTAGAGGCTGGAAGTGTCAGATCAGGGTGCCACGATGGTTGACTGATGGCTCTGTTTTGGAGGCAGACTTCTTGTAACCTCACTTGGTGGAAGAGACTTGAGGTCTCTCTGGAGCCTCTTTTATAATGCACTAATCCCATTCACATAACTCTACCCTCATGACTTCAGCAGCTTTCAAAGAACTCCCCTCCTAAAGTCATCAGTTCAGGCATTAGGGTTCAATATATGAGTTTGGGGGTTACCTAGACATTTAGGTTGTAGCACTTAGCTTCCTTTATTGCCTTATCTCATCTATCTACCACACTTCTCATTTACTGAATTCCAACAAGAAACTATTAACACATACCTGATAACAAAACAAATTATGTTAAAAAGTTAAATACATTTAATGAAATTTTTGTACAATATTTATGTCATGATGACCTACAATCTTGCTAGAATGTGGTTTTAAGTCTGGCTCAAAGCATCTTTCTAGAAATTTTTATAACAGTGCTGGTGCTATATAGACATATTTACACAAAATAATAATAAGGGATGCCTAATAATAATAGCACAATGCCTTGGAGAACTCCTTCTATAATTCCTTTGTCTTCTTTTTGTCTTATATACAACATACAGAAACTACTGACAGCACAGTGATCCAGAATAGAGGCACTCTTTCTTTCCTTCTACAGTGCATTTCCCAAAACTACACTTGGGAATCCTGGCAATACACAAGTAGTGCTATGTACCATAGCAATATTTCCAAATCTCAAAATAAAACAGAAGAAAAACTAGGATCCAAAATAAAAATTCCTGAATACTTTCTACAATAAAACTGACTGAAAGCCCCAAAATAAGTGGAGATATATCAGGGTTAGCTAAGATCCATGGGGCAAAATTTCTGTATAGAAGGAAGCAAAAGGAAGAAATAGAGTAACTAGTCAATTTTCCCAAAACTTAGTGAAAGAAATACTTTGAAATGTTGGCAGGTCACTTTAAGAACAACTGATTAACCCAAGTAGGGTGAGTAGAGGCTGAACTACTTAAGGAGTCCACAATAACATGTGAAGTGGCTGGTGCCACCCAGTTCCTATAAGTCTCCAACATAACCAACTAAAACTCTCCTCCAAGATCAAGCTCCATACTGAGAAAAAAAGTGCTAGGAATAAAATATGTAGGGAGCAAGACTGAGGTGGTGGGAGCAGAGAAAGAGAATGTCTCAGGAAAAGAAGTGGGAAAAAGAAGCAGGAGACAGGAAAAAGTAAAGAGTTCACATGATTGAACACCTTATGCAAACAGCAGAGAACTCTAAACTGATGCAGTGAAGAAAGCTCTCTTGACCCTTGTTCACCTGATAAAAGTCCAGGGAAACTAACAGCATATGTGCTCTGTCGCTCAGTCGTGTCTGACTCTTTGCGACCCCATGGACTGTAGCCCACCAGGCTCTGCTGTCCACGGTATTCTCCAGGCAAGAATACTGGAATGGGTTGCCAAGCCCTCCTCCAGGAGATCTTCCCAAGCATATGCCATCAAAAGAGCAAGATTTTTACTTCATATTTAGGAAGTGTCCTGAGGAAAGAAAATACCTTTCCAAATATAATAGGACTTGGAATACTGTTCATGAAGTGGCTCTAGAGAGAAAGTCCCTAGTAGAGTCCTCGAACCAGACCTCTGTGCAGACTGTGCCTTGTCCTTCCATCTCGGGAGAACGTGGCTGAGAGGCCCTCTCTGCTCCTCGGCCCCAGAAGTCCACAGCCCCACAGCCCCATCTCCCCAGATCCTGCTCCACCACGTGCGGGGCCACCTCCAGCTGTTCTTGAAGGTCAGTTCTGCAGCGTTTCATATTCCTCTCTTTCACACACCGCCTCTAGCTCCTGAGGTCACTCCCTCTAAGGAACCATCTGTAAGTCACTTTGTCTTGGCTTAATAACCACTTTTCTAAGAAATCATTACAGAAAAAAAAAAAATACACACACACACACACACACACATATGTAAAATCTCCCCTGAGGGCCCAGGCTTTCTTATCCCTAATTGTAGACCACACACCCAGCTCTCACTAGGTTTTGATAATTTTCTGTTGAATATGTGATATGAAGGACACAGATATGTCTGGGACCACAAGGTATTTCCAGTGATCTACCGTGTCTACACCTGACAGAGTCATCAAACTTAACAATTCCCTGTGGTAGATTATATATTGTATATAACACCCAGATTAGACATTTTCAAACCACATGCAAACACTAAGAAGGAGGATAGTAATGAGTAGCTTCAGTCTCCAGGGTAAGGGTTACCATATCTCTCCTCCTATTGATCCAAAAAGGACAAATACAAACAGGGATTTATTTTCTGCCCCTGCATTAAGGTGGCTGTAATTTTTCTGGGGACTGGCAGTGAGAATTTTAAGAAGACAGGACAGAGAAATTGGAAACACTGGGTCACAGCCTGGGAAGGGAAGGACGAGGACATGCACCTGGAGTCTGTACACTGTCCTGGCCCATTAACTTCTGTGACAGACTGTTCCGCCTCTCCTGCCTCATTCTCATTATTGCTTTCACTTTTTCACCTTGACTCCTTTATCAGTCACCCTCTGGTGTTGTGACTCTAAGTGTGCTCTTTTGCATGGCTCCCTCAAATGACCTCACCACCCCTATGGATCCCACTGTAATTCAATAACCCACATCTCTAAACAGAAGATATTCCTCTATATGCAAAACAGAAAAAGAGACTCAGATGTATAGAACAGACTTGTGGACTCTGGGAGAAGGCGAGGGTGGGATGTTTCAAGAGAACAGCATTGAAACATGTATATTATCTAGGGTGAAACAGATGACCAGCCCAGGTTGGGTGCATGAGACAAGTGCTCGGGCCTGGTGCACTGGGAAGACCCAGAGGGATCGGGTGGAGAGGGAGGTGGGAGGGGGGACTGGGATGGGGAGTACATGTAAATCCATGGCTAATTCATTTCAATGTATGACAAAAACTACTGTAATGATGTAAAGTAATTAGCCTCCAACTAATAAAAAAAATAAATGGAAAAAAAAAAAAAGAAGATATTCCTCATGGTCCTAATTTGTATTTTTAAATATCTATAGGGCACATCGTCTTCCTTGGTGGCTCAGTGGTAAAGATTCCACCTGCCAATGCAGGAGATGGGAGTTTAATCCCTGGGTAGGGAAGATCACCTGGAGAAGGAAATGGCAACCCATTCCAGTGGATTCTTGCCTGGGAAATCCCATGAACAGAGGATACTGGCAGGCTACAGTCCATAGGGTCACAATGAATTGAACCCAACTTAGTGACTAAACAACAACAAAAGAGGAAGTGTTAGTCACTCAGTTGTGCCTGACTCTTTGCAAGCCCATGGACTGTAGCCTGCCAGGCTCCTCTGTCCATGGGATTTCCCAGGCAAAGATACTGGAGTGGGTTGCCATTCCCTTCTTCAGGGGATCTTCCCAACCCAGGGATGGAATCCAGGCCTCCTGCTTTGCACGCAGATTCTTTACCATCGGAGCCACCAGGAAAGCCCAAACAACAACAAAGAGCACATCTAATTATATAAAGACTGCTCGCTTCTATTTTATTTAATATGGGTGTCAATATCTTCACTCTACTGTCACCTTCAATCATCTTCCAAAATTCTTTCTTTCTTAAAAATCATTTGTAATAAATTTAAATTCTAACTTTATTTTGTTAAGTAATTATGGCTAAGAAAAGCAAATTAAGCACTAACAAAATGATGAGAACAAATTTTTATAGTATGAATCAATGTGACATTTTACTAAAAGGTGATTTATTTGTGATCTGTAAACCAAACCTTCATAACTCACAATCACATGGTGCCAGTCACATAACAGCTCCAGTATCCCCTCTGGCACCTGCGGGACAGGATGGCAGGTTCAAAGCTAAGGACATAGAAAAATGTCAGTTCATGGACATTCTGGATCAGGAGTTCAGGGCAGTCTCCTGGAACTGGACATGAAAGGTTAAAAGGGTGGACTCCTCCTTCCTGGTGTTTAAGAGAACATTTATTGTAATCCTCTTCAAACACTCCCACTTTAATTCATAGGTGACAAGATCTATTTCCTCCAGTGAAGCATTCGTGGATTATAAAGCAGCAGTGAGAGCTTTGCTAATGTTGCCCAAAGATCCCTTATACATAGCAGCCCTCATTCTTTTCTCCGGCTCTCAGACCTTTCTTTTGCTATGGTCCTATTTGACCCAGAACAAATTCAGGAGTAAGGATGGCTGTCAGGAGATTGCTCAAATATGAGAAATGCCTTCACCTGTGCACTCTTGAATAAATCAAATAGATATCTGATTACCTTCAGGTTCTCTCTAATGTAGTGAAAATAGTTTAATATTAAGTATAGTGTTAATGTAAATGATATGTATTTGAAATGTATGTATTAATCACAAAAAATCATATGCTATAGAGTACAAAATATACAGTGTTTCTCATATTAATTTCTCAACTACAAATAAGAGAAAAAAAATCATTGATGGTTTAATGAAGATTAATGTCCAATACCAAAAAAAAAAAAGGCATATTTTTTTTCTTCCCAAACAAATTTATGTTTTCTGGGAATTTTTCTTTCTATTTTCTCCCAACTACATCCTATTTCACCATCATGCTCAAGTTTAATAATCCATTTTGAGGGTAATTTTGATTACTGGTACTGTATTTTCTTTGTAATTTCAAACAATATGAGTAAATATTTATTCTATATCAGTGTTCTCTAAAAATCTGTAAGTTACAAGAGGAAAAGACAAGTTTTGAGTTGTAAATGGTTATAAATGTAGACAAAAACAAATCTTAAAGTTTATATCATGGCATAAAATAATTCCACATCCCTTCAATTATTACTGTGTAAAAGAATAATAAAAAAAAAAAACAAAGCTCTCGGAAAAGTTTAGGAATGTATATTTTCAGAGAAAATTTTCCTTACTAGTCTTCCTAAATTTTCACAAGTCACTAAACAAAGAAATAAATTGGAATGCGTTAGGATTCATAATCCTTTGTGTCAAGACACCATTGAAAATGCAAAGCAGTAATGGGAGTAGACACTTGACACATCTCCGTTCAATAAATGACTCTATAAACTAGACAGAAAGAGACCCAAAAGTAAGTGAAAAAAAAAGTCAACTTGGTAGAAAAACGCAGGGAAGGATGATTTAAGCAAGCAATTCACCAAAAAGTGGTATCCATATGTCTGATAAACCTATGAAAAATTGTTCCACTGAATTTGTCATCAGGTCAGTTCAAGTTAAAACCACAATGAGGGCTTCCCTGGTGGTTCAGTGGTCAAGAATCTGCCTGTCAATGCAGGAGACAACCTTTGCTCCCTGATCCAGGAAGATTACACATGCCGCAGAGCAACTAAGCCCTTTCACCACAACTACTGAACCCCCGCTCTAGGGCCCATGAGCTGCAACTACTGAATCCCACATGCCCTCGAGACCATCCTCCACAACAAGAGAATCCACAGAAATGAGAAGCCCCCACACTGCAGTCTGAGAGTCGTCCCCACCACAACTAGAGAAAAGCCCCCTGCAGCAAGGAAGAACCAGCAGCAACAAAGACCTAGCAAAGTCAAAAAATAAAGTTTTTTTTTTATTTTTAAAAATTAATAAAACAACAACAAAAACACAAAATGAACAAAAAATTAAGACAGATAATGACAGGTGTTGTCAAAAAATTGGAGGAAACAAAGCAATCATCGATTGCTTAAAAGTATGAAAGTTGATCTAGTCTCTTTGGCAAAATGTTAAGTATATGCTTTATGAGTCAACTATTTCACTCCTACTTACACAATGGGTATCACTTCTCTTTCAATAAAAAGATATGTATAATGTCTTCATGATAGCAGTGTTTATGCTCACTCAATTGGAAATGAACATGTTCTTCAGTAGTAGAGAGAGTAAACTGTGGTATATTCATAGACCGAACTATTACAAAAAATAATAATAAAAATGCTGCATGCAACCAAGTGAATGAATCTCACCAACATAATTTTAAAGAAAAGAAACTACACAGAGAAGAGTATATGATATGTGATTTCACTTGCAAAATTTCAAAAATTGATAGTGTCAGGGTATATTAATTACCAAAGTGTGATTAGCTTTATGGGAGAGGAGCTTAGAACTGGGTCAGAATTGGCAATAGAGGATTGGAAGTGGGAATATGATTACTTGGTGTTATAAACAGAACATTCATTTGACAATTTCTTCACCATTATTCCATCATGTTTAGAGACTACTATGAAAGGAAGGAATATTTTAGGGTCAATAATGTGGAACTATATACATTTATTACATTTCCAAATATATGGTATTCAGATATGGTTTCCTGCTTTTTGGATTCCAGTGACTGGTTTTTTTTTTTTACAATTAATTAATTAATTTTAATTGTAGGCTAATGACTTTACAATATTGTGGTGGATTTTGCCATACATTGACATGAATCAGCCATGGGTGTACATGTGTCCTCATCCTGAACCCCCTCCCTCTTCCCTCCCCATCCCATCCCTCAGAGTCATCCCAGTGCACCAGCCCTGAGCACCCTGTCTCATGCATCAAACCTGGATTGGCGATCTATTTCATATATGATAATATACATGTGTCAATGCTATTCTCTCAAATCATCCCACCCTTGCCTTCTCCCACAGAGTCCAAAAGTCTGTTCTTTATCTGTGTCTCTTTTACTGTCTCGCATATAGGGTCATCATTACCATCTTTCTAAATTCCAGATATATGCCTTAATATACTATATTGGTGTTTTTCTTTCTGACTTACTTCACTCTGTATAATAGGCTCCAGTTTCATCCACTTCATTAGAACTGATTCAAATGCATTCTTTTTAATGGCTGAGTAATATTCCATTGTGTATATGTACCACAGCTTCCTTATCCATTCATCTGCTGATGGACATCTAGGTTGCTTCCATGTCCTGGCTCCTGTAAACAGTGCTGCGATGAACATCGATGTTCCAGTGCCTCTTTCAATTCTGGTTTCCTCCATGTGTATGCCCAGCAGTGGGATTTCTGGGTCATATGGCAGTTCTATTTGGATTCCAGTGACTTCTAAGGGCACTTTTTCCACCACATCATCACAAAAGGAGATAGGATTACACCACTGAACAGTATTTTCTAACCTGTGCTCAAATGGTCTCTTCTAATTACTTTGTTACTCAGTGAAGCCCATTTATTTTCCTCACTAAATGTGAAGTGTTGAGCCCAGTCTATCACTTTAGCTACACTTTAGAAAACCTTATTAATGGTGAAATAATACTTGTTTATATGAATTCTTTAATTCAGGAATTTTTCATTGATCCACCTAATACTTATATTCTATATACTGCATTAGATAGTGAAAACATAGCAGTATAAAATATAAATATGTAACATAATAGACATAAAATGCGTCAACAAAAAAGAGGAAATTGATTTACAGATTTACAAAAAATTAAATTATTTTGAGGTTTAAAATATCTACTGTATAATTCTATTTTAGGACGTCTCTGGTGGTTCAGTGGTTAAGAATCTGCCCTGCAATGCAGGCGAAGGCAGGTTCAATGCTTGATCAGGGAACTAGGATCCCACTTGCCACAGAGCAACTAAACCTGCACGCTGCAGCTACTGACCTTGCCTGCTCTGGATCCCACATGCCACAACTAAAACTCAGTGCAGCCAAACAAATAAGTAAGTTATTTTGAAGCTTCCCTCGTAGCTCAGTTGGTAAAGAATCTGCCTGGCATGCAGGAGACCTGGGTTCAAATCCTGGGTTGGGAAGATCCCCTGGAGAAGGAAATGGCAACCCACTCCAGTATTCTTGCCTGGGGAATCCCATGGACAGAGGAGTCTGGCTGGCTACAGTCCATGAGGTCACAAAAGACATGATATAGTGACTAAACCACCACAAAAGATAAATACCATCTCTTCTTTCTTGGAAATTTCCATCAAGTACTAAAATTATCTACTAATTGGAGGAAAATTTGCTCAGTGTTATGATGAGATGGTATATGCTCAGCGAGTTTGTAAACATTAATGGGCACTGGAAACTTGGGCAGTGATTGATATGTTCGTGAATTAGATATTTCTGGTTGCACACATTTTTATATATTTCTAGAAGACATTGAATCATGTGGTTTAAACGCAGTGACCTTTATGGTATATAATTTTTAGTTTAATAGAATTGTTACTTAAAAAGGAAGAAAGGCAATGGATTATATTCTATTAAATACTCCATAAAAAAAACTTTTATTAAAAGAAAATTTAATTAACAAATTAATTCATAGAGCATGGTTATGCCATTTTGTAAACATACAATCATTATGTTACATTAAGTAACAATATGCTTGGACACAGGCAGGTATCCTGTGGCCTCACATGAGGTTAAGGGCCGCAATATCCCCAGAGAAGCAGTTTCAATAAATGGCCCCAGAAGTGGGCAATTCATGGAGACCTAAGGCAAAGGAAAGGCTTCAGAGGGGAGGAGAAGGGGAAATGAAGGAAACTATATATGATGGAACTCCTGAAAACATCATAGAAGCTCACAGTTCCATTGTCATAATCCAGAAACACTCCAATCCTACCCAGAGGCCTTTTCACATACTGAACTAAGGGTCGAGCATTGGTGAAGAGACTATAATGATCATTCACATTCATAGAAAAGAGAAGAAATGCTTCTTCAGAATTGATACTGATACTGTTATCAGTATCACTTGTCAAGATGTTTTTACAGACGCCCAGAATCCAGTTGGAGGAGTGCGTCACATCTGCCTCCCAGTAATGCCTCCCGGAGGTGAAGGCCCGAGCTCCCCAGGCCACAAAACTCTCCCTACCACGGGGCTGTCTGGACACACCATGGTCATCATCTCCAAACATCAGACTTGTATTATCCTCAGAAAGGCTCACATTATGAAAGGTCATTTTCTGACTCAGAACATTATCCACTGCAGAGAGAACAAAAATCAGGTCAGCAACTGGGATTTCCATGTCATGAGAGATAAAATCTCTCTACTCAGTAAATTCTTTCATTTTCCTTCCTCCAAGGAAACAAAAAACAAAGAGCAGATGAAGTTCAGACTGGTATTATTAGTAGTATCTACAGCATATAGAAGCACTTCAAATCAACTAGCAAAAGAAAAAAAAGACATATATGGAGAACTATGTGAAATTTGATTTGATGTCAGTCTCTTGATACTTTGCCTCAGGACTAACCTAAGCATTATTTTTTCTTTTGTTTAGAAATTGTTTCTTATTTCCTTTGTCTTTAATACCATGAAACATGTGAATGACATGTTACTCTCATATGGACATTTATTGGGGTATATTCTGTACCTATTATTTTCAAAGGTCCAAAATTTGATGAAAAGGCATAAATGAATACTTTGGGAGCTTCTAAAAGTATGTTCTGGCTAACCATGTTCACATATCCTTCACTTGTTTTGAGACTGATCCAATAGCAATACAATTACTCTACTTAAGCCATTTTAGTCTTTCTTGTTGATTTTTCCTGATAATAAAATATTCTTTTACAATGCAGTTTTTTATAAAGGCAGTTATGATAGAGAGCATATTAGAACCCAGCAAGAACATACTTAACTTTCAAGAGTGAAATAACTGACTAAACAAAATATTGATTGATAGTTTGATTGATTGATATTCACAAAACTAAATTCTATGTCTTTATAATCACATGAGCAACCTGGTTGCTCTCGTCTTGCTCTGCTTATGACATAAATATATATGTCTGGTTTTAAATTGTTAGTAAACTATAGGTTGCAAAGTTCAACTGCAATCTTATTAATATAGGCAGAAAATATGTAGCAAATTTGTAAAGTTATGTACTAACTTGATGTCAGAAGAAGTAAAATAACAGAAGAATTTCCTTCCTAGGGAGCTCTAATGAAATGCAGTCCTGATCACCACAGGGCTGACCCTCACCTCTGAAGTTGTTCAGCATGTCTAGGATTCCAGTGACAGGCCAGCAAGTGAGCTCTGGGTTCACTGGCTGAGGTTTCTGCATCTGTGCCAAGTCAGTCCTGTAACAAATGACACCAATACATATCAAGGCCAAAGGCTAATCATATGAACACTAAAAAAAAAAAAAATTGATTCTATTCCAGGATATGTTTTCAGAATTCTCTTATTTTTTGGTTAATTACATGTGTATTATATTCTATACACTTGGGAATATAAAAATGTTACTATATTCTTTTCTAAATGTAAGTTATATCAAATTGCAATGTCCCCATTCTACCAAGACATGATTTCAGTTTTCGACTCATTGAACTTCATTCCCTTCCCCTATTCCATCTCAGGTAATGCAAAGATCCTGGGCAGTTTACAGCGACCAGAAAATTCAGGAAATTCCTTTGAGACTTGAGATAACAAGTAATCATCAAGGATTCAGTTCAGTTCAGTTCAGTCGCTCAGTCGTGTCCGACTCTTTGAGACCCCATGAATCGCAGCACACCAGGCCTCCTTGTCCATCACCAACTCCCAGAATCTACTCAAACTCATGTCCATTGAGTTGGTGATGCCATCCAGCCATCTCATCGTCTGTCATCCCCTTCTCCTCCTGTCCCCGATCCCTCCCAGCATAAGGGTCTTTTCAAATGAGTCAGCTCTTCGCATGAGGTGGCCAAAGGATTGGAGTTTCAGCTTCAGCATCAGTCCTTCCAATGAACACCCAGGACTGATCTCCTTCAGGATGGACTGGTTGGATCTCCTTGCAGTCCAAGGGACTCTCAAGAATCTTCTCCAACACCACAGTTCAAAAGCACCAATTTTTCAGTGCTCAGCTTTCTTCATAGTCCAACTCTCACATCCATACATGACCACTGGAAAAACCATAGCCTTGACTAGATGGACCTTTGTTGGCAAAGTAATGTCTCTGCTTTTTAATATGCTGTCTAGGTTGGTCATCACTTTCCTTCCAAGGAGTAAGCGTCTTTTAATTTCATGGCTGCAGTCATCATCTGCAGTGATCCTGGAGCCCCAAAAAATAAAGTCTGACACTGTTTCCACTGTTTCCCCATCTATTTGCCATGAAGTGATGGGACCAGATGCCATGATCTTAGTTTTCCGAATGTTGAGCTTTAAGCCAACTTTTTCACTCTCCTCTTTCACTTTCATCAAGAGGCTTTTTAGTTCCTCTTCACTTTCTGCCATAAGGGTGGTGTCATCTACATATCTGAGGTTATTGATATTTCTCCCGGCAATCTTGATTCCAGCTTGTGCTTCTTCCAGCCCAGCATTTCTCATGATGATCTCTGCATATAAGTTAAATAAGAAAGGTGACAATACACAGCCTTGACGTACTCCTTTTGCTATTTGGAATCAGCCTGTTGGTCCATGTCCAGTTCTAACTGTTGCTTCCTGACCTGCATATAGGTTTCTCAAGAGGTGGGTCAGGTGGTCTGGTATTCCCATCTCTTTCAGAATTTTCCAGTTTATTGTAATCCACACAGTCAAAGGCTTTGGCATAGTCAATAAAGCAGAAATAGATGTTTTTCTGGAACTCTCTTGCTTTTTCGATGATCCAGCAGATGTTGGCAATTTGATCTCTGGTTCCTCTGCCTTTTCTAAAACCACCTTGAACATCTGGAAGTTCACGGTTCACATATTGCTGAAGCCTGGCTTGGAGAATTTTGAGCATTACTTTACTAGCACGTGAGATGAGTGCAATTGTGCAATAATTTGAGCATTTGGGATTGGAATGAAAACGGACCTTTTCCAGTCCTGTGTCCACTGCTGAGTTTTCCAAATTTGCTGGCATATTGAGTGCAGCACTTTCACAGCATCATCTTTCAGGATTTGAAATAGCTCAAGTGGAATTCCATCACCTCCACTAGCTTTGTTCGTAGTGATGCCTTCTAAGGCCCACCTGACTTCACATTCCAGGATGTCTGGCTCTAGGTGAGTGATCACACCATTGTGATTATCTGGGTCATACTTTCTATTAATACAAGGAAGAGTTCACTGAGCGAGACAGCTTTGCTCTCGTTAGCCCAGCAAGTGCCTCCAATTCAAGCCTGGCTTCCCTGGTCCTGGAAGTCTAATATCCCAGAGAACACCGGGAAGCCCTCCCTCTGAGGTCCTGCATACAAGAGGGCTTGCTGTGATGGAGCAGGCTGAGTCACTGCTACTGCTAGTAACAAAATCACAGCCCTATTTCCCATTCTTAGGGACTCTCCATCTTTACTCTCTTATTCATCTTCCAACTCACTATGGTAGGTGCTTCCATTTTGATAGCTTAGAAAATTCCCTTCACTAAAATTTATTATGAGCTTCCCAGATGGTGCTAGTGGTAAAGAACCCTCCTGCCAATGCAGGAGACATGAAACTCGGGTTTGGTCCCTGAGTCAAGAAGATCCTCTGAAGTAGGGCATGCCAACTTACTCCAGTATTCTTGCCTGGAAAATTCCACGGAGCCTGGAGGGTTACAGTCCACAGGGTCACAAAGAGCCCTACATGGCTCAGTGACTAAAGAGCATATATATGTCAATTTCATATTCCCAGTCTATCACACTCGACCATCCCTCCACTCTGCTTCTGAATGGGAAATGCTTAGAAAAAGCTTCCAGAAAGTTCCAAAAGTTAAAACTTGAAAATTCCAAATCACAGTGAACTATTTACATAGCATTTAAATTGCATTTATCTATTAGGTGTTGCCTGGAGAATCCCATGGACAGAGGAGCCTGGTGGACTTCAGTCCATAGGGTCACAGAGTCGGACAGGACTGAAGCAACTTCGTACACACGAACACACACGCATAAGTAGTCTACAAATGACTTAAAGTGTATGGCAGCCTGCTTATAAGATATCTGCAAATATTAATCATTTTCAATAAGAGATTTTGCACTCTGGAATTTAGATATTCAGGAGGAGCTGAAAGCAATTTCCCATGGTACCAAGAAAGAAATGTGTAATCCACTTAATCAAACAGAGAAGGTTGATCAGAATTAAAAAATCATTAATTTATACTCACATCTTTAATACATTTCCCAAGGCCTGCAATGAAAAAGAAAAAAAAAAAAGATGATGTTAATCATGAGAGTTCAGTCCTTTCACAACTTCTGTACTATTCCTGATTGTTCAATAAGGTATTGTTTTTCTCATTCTCTTCTAAGGAACAATCAGAAACCATCTTAATAACAGAGCTTAAACTAAAAAATGATGGGCTTCCTCAGGGCACATTAAGGAAGGAAGGAGGCCAGGAAGAGTGTGTGCAATGATGCAGCCACATCTAGGATTCCAATGTCACTCATTGCCCATGCTACTCCCAAGGAGAGATCTCACCATCTATGATAACAATTAGAGCAAAACAGGGAATCATATAAAACGAACTCTAGAGTACCTTGAAACTAATGACCAATTCTGACAGTCTTGCTTAGAAAATGGGCAAAACCTCAATGTCTGCACTAAGTTTGGGATAACATCAAGTGACAAATGTTTAGGATAACATCTACTGAGATTTATTCCAAGAAGTTAACTGACCCCTGGTCACAGAATATTGCTGGTTTCGGATCATCTGTCTGAATAGTACTCTGAATCAAACTGAAAATATCTGGCCCTAAGTTAGCTAGAAAAAAGGCAAAAATCTTCCTAAGATTACCAGGCTATGATGAACTAAAGGATTGGACAAATACAATAATGGGAGTCAGGGAGCACCATCCCTTAGCTGAGAGTAATAGTATATGCAGGGAACATTTCAGTGTCACAGCAACTCGTCTAGAAGAGTGTTTCTCTCTCTGAGAACAGACCCTCCTTTCTCACCTGGAGCAGCTCCATGTCCGGCTTGTGGCACATCTCAATCAGCTCTCTGTACGTTTCTTTCAGACTTTCTCTCTTTTGAGTCATTCTGCACACACTCTCCCGGAGTTGGTGACAAATCTCATTTGCTTCTTGCTCCAGGGCTTCCAGGTGCAGTTGCTCCTCGCCCTGGAGCAATGGATGCATCCTCTGATACTCAAGCTTGATTATCTCTTTTCTTATGGCCACAAACTTCTGAGGGGATAGTGGATTCAAAGCATTGATTACATTCACATTCAAAAGGTAATCTCTCTGATACTCAAGTTTGATTATCTCTTTCTTAAGGCCACAAACTTCTGAGGGGATAGTGGATTCAAAGCACTGATTACATTGACATTCAAAAGAAAATCTCAAATGTTATTTCCTAAATATCATCAAAAAAGCTCTTGAAAAAGTTTTGCCTCACACATCAAAAGATCTTGAATATTTGTGGGTCCTTCCTGTCCATCCTTTCTCTTAGTGCTTAGTCTCTGTGTTTAAATCAAGCTAACTGAGGGGTCCCAGGCTCTTTTCCTAGGAGGATTCTGCAGGGTTTACCAGTTCAGTCCCTCATTCATGTCTGACTCTTTGCCACTCCGTGGACTGCATCATGCCAGGCCTCCCTGTCCACCACCAGCTCCCAGAACTTGCTCAAACTCATGTCCATCAAGTCAGTGATGCCATCCAACCATTTCATCCTCTGTCGCCCCCTTCTCCTCCTGCCCTCAATCTTTCCCAGCATCAGGGTCTTTTTCAATGAGTCAGTCCTTCCCATCAGGTGCTCAAACCATTGGAGTTTCAGCTTCAGCATCAGTCCTTCCAATGAATATTCAGGACTGATCTCCTTTAGGATGGACTCATTGGATCTCCGTACAGTCCAAGGGCCTCTCAAAAGTCTTCTCCAAAACCTCAGGGTTCTTACTGTATCAATTATTTCCTTTCTAACCTGAATGTTGTTTTTCTCTTTTTTCTTTCCCTGATTTTTCTAAGTATTCTTTTATGAGGCAAATCCCACTTTGTGAAGTTTTTAAAATATGCTCTATTTTCCCTCTAGGTACTACTCTCCTCCTTCTCAGTCACACTGAGCACAATGTTGTCTCATACTTCATGTCTGAGAACATTTATTCAAACCGTCAAAATTGGCCTCAGCCTACTTTTCATGCTTTGGTTTTCCAACATACCAGTATTTTTTTTCTTTTATTTATTTATTTATTTTTATTTGTTGGAGGCTAATTACTTTACAATATTGTAGTGGTTTTTGTCATACATTGACATGAATCAGCCATGGATTTACAAGTATTCCCCATCCCGGTCCCCCCTCCCACCTCCCTCTCCACCCAATCCCTCTGGGTCTTCCCAGTGCACCAGGCCCGAGCACTTGTCTCATGCATCCAACCTGGGCTGGTGATCTGTTTCACCCTAGATAATATACATATTTCAATGCGGATGAAACTGGAGCCCATTATACAGAGTGAAGTAAGCCAGAAAGATAAAGACCAATACAGTATACTAACACATATATATGGAATTTAGAAAGATGGTAACGATAACTCTATATGCAAAACAGAAAAAGAGACACAGATGTACAGAACCGACTTTTGGCCTCTGTGGGAGAAGGTGACGAATGGATAAGGAAGCTGTGGTACATATACACCATGGAATATTACTCAACAAGTATTCTTTGAACTAGAATGCATTGGCCTGTTCTAACTGTGATTACTGATAGGTCATTTGAAAACAATACTTTTCCAAGAAAGAGACCAATATCCTTTAAGGGGAACTTATATTGACCTAAACATCTAAGCTAGCATTCTATCGATATCTATACAAATAAATAAGAACATTTTTATTCTTACCTTAAATGACCGAGCTTTTTTAGCTTCCTGATTCAGAATGAGTTGCACTTGTTCTCTCATTTCCCATAAATAATCCATTCTATTCAGAAGTTTCTCCTGAAAAATACCCATGGGATTTAGTGGCATGGAAGATGACATCATAAGTTTTATCCCCTTATTCATGATCAAAGGCAGTTGTTGGTAACACAGAAATCTTGAGTTAGAGTACTGTGGTCCTATTTTCCCAAATGAATCTAATTTGATTGGAATATTTGTGTCAAAGTGACAGAACTGCATACTAGAGAATTGGGGGAACTTTACAGATGATGAAATCCATTTCCTAAGAAATTGCCACTCAGACTCTAATACAGCGTGAGTAAGAAAGCTTCAAACTCCCATCAGAAGCCTGTGTCCCTGGTGCCACCCTGCCCGGGATGCTGCATTTCCACACATGTGGACAATTGGGCAACAACACTGAAAGGACACATTATATGTGAGGATCCACATTCAGAAATCCCACCTCCACTAGCTCTATCCCCATCACCATCATAGCACCCTCATCTTTCTCTCTGACTTAGGAGCCTCTAGATCCCAAACTGCTCTAGAGGCATCACCTACCCGGGACTCCTCAGCAGCCCTGTGTATGGGAGTGTGGCTGTGAGCTGCATGCTCGGGGCATTCAGAGCAGGGCCCGCAGAGCAGGGTCTGGTCAGCCTCACAGAAGAGGCCTCTGGCTTCCTGGTGTGTCTCACAGATCTGCTCCTCAGAGCGGTGGTCGTGGTCAGCTCTGGCCTGTCTGGCAAGGGAAGCCAGCCTCCTGAGGGCAATATTCGTTTTGAAATCAGGCCTCTCTGATATTCCCCTGCACTCAGGGCAGCTCCTTGGAGTCTGGCCTTCTTCCCAGAGAAGGCTCAGACAGGGACGGCAGAAGCTGTGCCCACAGTCTATGGTGACGGGGTCCAGGAAGCAGTTCATGCAGATGGAGCAGGTGAGTTCACTCTGGAAGACCTGCAGTGCATCTGAATCCATGTTTCTAAAAGTGAAAGAGAGAAATAGAGAGTATAAGAGAAAGTCTTTCTTCTGCCCTGATCAGGGAAAATAAAGCCTTTGGACAAAGTCTTGTCTTGAACTCTTAATTAATTTCCGTATTTACTTGCCCCTCAATACAAATCTAGAAATGTTGACTACAGAGTTTGGGATCATGGTTTGATACAAATGATGAAATTAGATAGAGTCCCTAACATCTTTTTTGTATAAAATAAATCATGATCTCAGTGATACCTAAATCACTAAGCTAAAGATTAGGTCAGAGTATAAATGTTAGGATGATTCCAGAGTTACTTTTATTAGATTATTGGTGTAGAAGTACATATGTATTCTCAGTCTGTCTCTATCTTTCTCTCTGGCTCTTCATGACTCACTGACTAGGTCCTGAACCTGCACACACTTCATCTCTATGCTAATGATCTCTTTTGCTTTGAAGTGTCATATGTGTTTTTGAATGACAAGTAAAATTGTTTACACATAATTTAAACTTAATATAATCAATGTTGGCTTTAATTTTGAAGTTCTGAAACTATAAACATTTCAGTGTTTGCTTCCAACTTAAATAGTAAAACCCTATCCTTAAAATAAAAAGAAATTTAAAAATATGTTATTTCAAGTTCAGGAAACCTATTTTTCCTGGAATCAGTTTAGATCACCAGATTTGGTCATATTTTGAACTGGTGCACATTCAAGCTACAACAATAATCACTAAAAATTAATCAGCTGGTTTTTAAAACAAAAGAAAAATGTTTGAATTTACACAAGGTTTCCTCTCTACGCTAGAAATTCCAGAATTGTAGTTAATGGAAGCAATTTCACATCCTCTTTGCTTCTAATAATTCTCTCTTTGACAAATGCCACTTCCTGGGAGTCCCTATTGGTTGATTGGATCCATTCTGAAAACTTCAATTCCAGACTACAAACTAAAGGTTTTAAAAAGGTAACACATATGACCTTTACAAGAAGGTATTCTGATTAATTTCACCAATTTAACTCGTGCTCTTCTTCACAAAGACTATGAATGTATACATCATGTTGAACATTTTAGGATTTCTATGGATTTTATAAATACTCATGTGTTTAGGAATGTCTTTTAAGACCTAAACACATCTAATGACCTAAAAGGCAATGGAAAATATAAATGATTAAATAACTTAATATTACAGATAAAATATCTGCAACAGATATTTTAAATATTGGTGTCATCTTCCAGACCTAAGGAAACAATTTAACAAGAGCCAATATAATCTTTAATTAAAGATTTAATTAAAACAAATATTTAAATAAGAAAGTGTGCATGAACATATAATTTCAGTTATCATACATTGTGACTAAGTATTTGGTTTAACTACATGATTCCTGTTATCTTCCCTGTCTATGAGAAGTTGAATGTTAAGAGGCTACTTCATTCCAAAGCTGAAAATTTAGTTCTGGTCAAAAGAGACAGAAAGTAAACTCTTGTTTAATTGAACAACTATAACATCAGGTTTAAGATGCCTTTGGAAAAATTATGAGCAGTGATGTGTGCAGTTACATTCATGGGTAAAAATTATCGAGAGGGTCATTACAGACTTCTGATCGATGACCACAAAATATTCAATAGTATAGAACCTAATGCCATGGACTAAAATGTCCATGAAATAAGGACAGAGTTTGATGACGAGGAAATACAGTAAGCTCAGTTTAGAATGGGCTAGAAACTGGCAAAGAATTCATTATTAACATAATCACTTCTATACTGATAACATTAATGATCATGATAATATGAAAATAATAGGAGAACCTAATACTATTTCTAGGCATTGGATTAGCTCTTGTTATATAGATTAACTATTTTAATCTTCTGAACAATGCTAACCAGTTTTCTAATTTTACCCCCAATCCATAAGGAAGTGACTTGACATAGAGTGAGTAAAATAAGTAATTTGTCTACAAATCTCACATGGAATAAATGCTTGATTCAGTGCTCACATATAGATATTACTGTTGAAAAAAAAAGAAACTTTTGTGTCCACAATTACCATTACAGTTTACTTAAGTGAACATAGGAGAATCGTTGTACCTTCATCAAACTCACCTTTGGGTTCCGTTAATGAAATTTGCTAGTCTTATTCAGTAAGTAACTCTGTTAAATTCAGGATGAAGTTTAGGTGCTCACCTCCTTGTGGCAGAAACTCAAAAGTATCCACAGACCAGCCAACTTCAAACACAACAGCTATGAAGTCTGGAGAAAACGAGCTTGGATCTTTGCTGGATGCTTTATATATGCTCTCAGGACCACACCCATTTCTTAACAAGCAACAGTATTAGCCCTATAAAAAGGTGTAGGTGCACATGATTAGATTTGGAAAAGTTGATTGATCAGATTTTGGATGCCATTGATTGAAGTCAAACCTTTGAAGCCTACTTAATCTAATCCCCATGATCCAAGCTCTGGTAAAATGTAATGGCGTTATTAGTTTACACTTGTAATACATGAAGTTGCTGTTTGGAAAATAAATGAACTTCCAAATATGAATTTTCTCTCTCCATTTAATGAACTTTACTATAGCCCTAATTGCATTGACTGATCATCACCCACTAGATTTATTCATCTGTCTGATTTTGCCTGCATTCCATCGGTGACAATTCTTCAGAAAGTGGAATCCTTCACATTCCGTTTTTCAACCCCCAAGCTCCTCAATAACACCACTGCTCTGGCCCTTATAACCTTTTACTCTTTGGTGATGATGACTATTCTCAACCTCATCTGAACTAAAATTCTCTCAAATTTTATTCTTTCCATTCAGTCCTCCATGAATTCTTTCCTCTAAGATTTGGGGGTTTTGTTTGTATGTGTGTGTTTGGTTACACACTATTGCCTTTTTTCTGTCCATAACTGCACACACAGTAGCTGTTAATGGCTGCTTTCTAAAACTGTCGCTTTTCTTCCCTCCCTGCATACGATCTCACTCCCACTCATTCAACAACAGAAATATTGATACTGTGTTGCAAAATTAGTGATTACATCATAGTTGTATACTATATGATTGACTAAAAAAGTCCTAGACAATTTGAGGAAGAAATATGATATTGACTGTTAAGTATAGGCAGCTATCTCTTAAAGTTTTCTTTATTTTTTACTGTGTTTTCATTCTAGCCTTCAAAAACATTTTCTTACCTTAACCCAAGATGGGTCATAGTGCTTCACTCAAGGAAGGAGAGCAGACATGACAATTTATTTACTTTAAAATTTTTATTGAAATATCATTGATTTACAATGTTGTTTTAGTTTGAAGTGTACAGAGAAGTGAATCAGTTACACATATACATATAGGCACTGTTTTTTTAAAGAAATTTTTCCCATACATATCAATACAAAGTAATGAGTAGAGTTCCCTGTGTGATACAGTGGGCCCTTATTTATTATCTATTCTATATATCATAATGGATATAAGTCAATCTCTCAATTTTTCTGCCCCCTCTTATAAGTTGCTAATCATAAATTTGTTTTCTACATGTGTATCTCTTTTTAAAATAACTTCATTTGTACCATTTTCTCAAGATTCCACATATAAGTAATGTTATATGATATTTTTCCTTTTTTTTTTCTGACTTCTTTCCTTCCTTTTTCTGACAATATCCAGGTCCATCCATGTTGCCGCAAATGGCATTTTGCTCTTTGTTATGGCTGAGTAATAGTACAGTGTACATATGTATGATGATATCACCTTTAACCATTCATGAAAAGGCAAAAAGATATAACACTGAAAAATGAACCCTTCAGGTCAGTAGGTGTCCAATATGCTACTGGAGAGGAGCGGAGAAGGAACTCCAGAGCGAATGAAGAGGCTGAGTCAAAATGGAAACGAAGCCCAGGTGTGGATGTGTCTGGTGGTGAAAGTAAAGTCCGATGCTATAAAGAACAATACTGCATAGAAACCTGGAATGTTAGGTCCATGAGTCAAGGTACATTGGAAGTGGTCAAACAGAAGATGGCAAGAGTGAACATCGACATTTTAGGAATCAGTGAACTAAAAGGGACTGGAATGGGCAAATTTAATTCAGACAACCATTATATCTACTACAGTATGTAAGAATCTCTTAGAAGAAATGGAGTAGCCATCATAGTCAATAGAAGAGTCCGAAATGCAGTACTTGGATGCAATCTCAAAAACAACAGAATGATCTCTGTTCATTTCCAAGGCAAACCATTCAATATCACAGTAATCCAAGTCTATGCCCCAACCACTAATGCTGAAGAAGCTGAGGTTGAATGGTTCTATGATGACCTACAAGACTTTCTAGAACTAACACACAAAAAAAGATGTCCTTTTCATCACAGGGGACTGGAATGCAAAAGAAGGAATTCAAGAGATACCTGGAGTAACTGGTAAGTTTGGCCTTGGAGTACAAAATGAAGCAGGGGAAAGGCTAACAGAGTTCTGCCAAGAGAACGCACTGGTCTTCCACCATCTTCCAACAATACAAGAGATGACTCTACACGTGGACAGAACCAGATGGTCAATGCAAAATTAGATTGATTATATTATTTGCAGCTAAAGATGGAGAAGCTCTATACAGTCAGCAAAAACAAGACCGGGAGCTGACTGGCTCAGATCATGAACTCCTTATTGCAAAATTCAGACTTAAATTGAAGAAAGTAGGGAAAACCACTAGGCCATTCAGGTATGACATAAATCAAATCCTTCATGATTATACAGTGGAAGTGACAAACAGATTCAAGGGATTAGATCTGATATGGATCTAATGTGAGAGGTGGACCATAAAGAAGGCTGAGTGCTGAAGAATTGATGCTTTTGAACTATGGTACTGGAGCAGACTCTTCAGAGTCTCCTGGCAGCAAGGAGATCTAACCAGTCACTCCTAAAGGAAATCAACCCTGAATATTCATTGGAGGGACTGATGCTGAAGTTGAAGGTTCAGTATTTTGGTCACCTAATGCAAAGAGCTGACTCATTAGAAAATACCCTGATGCTGGGGGCAGGAGAAGGGGGCAACAGAAGATGAGATGTTTGGATGGCATTACCAAGTCAATGGACATGAGTCTGAGCAAACTCCGACAGATAGTGAAGAACAGGGAAGCTTGTTGTGCTGCAGTCCATGGGGTCACAAAGAGTCAGACACAACTGAGTAACTGAACAAAAATCCCAAATATTATTCAATTAAAATACTGCCTAACTTTTTTAATTTGTGCAGTTGCATAACAAATACATAGTAGAGACCTCCCTGGTGGTGCAGTGGATAAGAATCAACCTTCCAATGCAGGGGACACAGGTTGGTGGGTCCTGGAAGATTCCACATGTCTCAGAGTGACTAAAGCCCATATCCCACAACTACTGAGCCCAAGCTCTAGAACCCAGGAGCCACAGCTACTAAGCCTACATGCTGCAGCTACTGACTATATGCCTAGAGCTTGTGTTCTGAAGCAGGAGAAGTTACAGCAACGAGTAGTCTGTGCACCGCAGGGCAGAGTAGCCCCCACTTGCCACAAATAGAGAAAAGCCCGTGCAGCAGTGACGACTTGGCGCAACCAAAAATAGGTAAGTAAAATTAGGAAAAAATAGTTTTTTTAAAGAAATGCATAGGAGGAGGAAAATAGATGTTGAGTGCCAAAAAGAATGAACTGTCAGACTGGGACGAATGTGTTCAGAATCTTTGCACATCTTCTCCATACTTTGTTCTTCATCCTTGGTAGCCAGTTTTCTAAAACTTTTATACAACTTGGTTTCCAGCAGGCTCTGGAAGGACAATAGAGGGTCACAGAGAGAGAAGTTGCTGTATTTCTTCTCTTCCTCTCTATCTCAGGCACCATCTCCCCTCATGGTTCCAGCCTGGAACTGACTCTGACTCTAAGGATAATTAATATCACTACCACCCTATCTCCACAGCCTAGTTTGGTGATGGCTTTATTTGAAATGAATTTCGACAATATATTTAAACCAATATATTCAAAAAGTTATCATTAAAACAGAATATTGAAAATACTAATGAACTGGTTTACATTCTTTTTTTGTACTAAGTTTTTAATGTGCAGCATGCATTTTATACTAACAACTCCATTCAATCAAGACTAGTCACGTTCCAAGTGCCTGAGACCTACATGTGGCTACCCTGTGAGACACGATTGTTGCTGTTCAGTCACTCTTTGGGACCTTATGGGCTGCAGCACGTCAGGCTTCCCTGTTCTCCACCATCCTCTGGAGTTTCCTCACACTCATATCCAGTCAGTGATATTATCCAACCATCTCCTCCTCGGCTCTCCCTTTCTCCATCTGCCTTCAATCTTTCCCAGCATCAGGGTCTTTTCCAATTCATCAGCTCTTCCCATCAGGTGGTCAAAGTACTGGAGCTTCAGCATCAGTCCTTTCAATGAATATCCAGGGTTGATTTCCTTTAGGCTTGACTGGTGTTATCTCCTTGTAATCTAAGGGACTCTTAAGAGTCTTCTCCAGCAACTCAATTGGAAAGCATCAATTCTTTGGCACTCAGCTTTCTTTAGTCCAGCCTTCTTTATGATCCTTCGTTATGGTCACATCTGTACATGACTACTGGAAAAACCATAGTTTTGACTATAGGGACCTTTGTCACCAAAGTGATAGAATTAGACAAACCATTTGTTACACAGGAGATACCTTAATTTCAAACCCTCAGTTGACAGAACAATTTAAAGTTGTCTCAGGAAGACAGAATGGACTAGACCCCACTATCTCCAACTCTGTACCAATAAATGAGCATTATAAACATTTTCATGTGATAGTTTTAGACAAAATGTAAAGTCAGCTAGGCTGTTTGCTTTATAAGAGAGAACTCACTGGTGACTGTACTTGTCATCCTAATGTCCACCAGTGAGGATCTTTATCTTCTCGATAATGTGAATTGTATTCTTCAGCCCTTTTGTAGAAGTTCCAGACTACACTCTTCTTATGGTATTATACTATACTTTTAAAGAAGATTAGGTTATCATAGGTATAAACACAAGTTTAAATCTTTCTGATGTATACAATGACTTAATTTATTTAAGGAAACAGCTACCTCTTCCTGCAGTCCTCAACCCAAGAACAGTGATTGTTTTGTGTATCTGTAGTTCTTACATTCTTTAAGCCTCTATTTACCTTACACTAGACAATACTTCGTAGCTCCAGTGCTATTATAATTAATCATTCTTTATGTTAACGTTCCTTGTTTACATTTTTGTGTGGTTTCTCTGCCTTGACTGAATGCATTTAATGGATAAGTGATATATCCATGCAAGGGAGTGCTCTCTTGTTAGTGAAGTCTGATGACCTACAGCCACAATAATACATGGATAGATGAAAGGTCAAGGGTGATTTTAAAAACCAAGTTATAGTGAAATACATGGGGTACAATTTTATTTTCAAAAATTCTAAAAATACACAAAGTCAAACACATGTCTGGGATAAAGCAATGTATGAAAAAAGCATAAAATTCAAGAAAGTGAGTATCTCTGACAGAAGGGGAAGGCATATGGTCAGAAGTACATGTGGGATCCAAAGATGTTGGTAATGTTCCTTTCCTTAACCTAATTAATGAAGTAGGTTTACAAATGCTTACTTTGTGCTGTATGTATATGTTACACATATCCTTTTAAAAAAACAATTATCCCTTATTTTATAGAGGGACTATATTTACCTTAGGATTTCCCTGGTGGCTCAGACAGTAAAGAATCCACCTACAATGCAGGAGACCTGGGTTCAATCCCTGGGTTGGGAAGATCCCCTGGAGGAGGGCATGACAACCCACTCCATATTCTTCCCTGGAGAATCCCCATGGACAGAGGAGCCTGGCGGGCTCCTGTTGCAAAGAGTTGGACATGGCTGAGCAACTAAGCACACATATTCACTTGCCGAGCATTTCAGCAGTAAAGAATCCACCTGCCAATGCAAGAGACGCAAAAGACATGGGTTTGAGCCCTGGGTTGGGAAGATCTGCTGGAGAAGAAAATGGCAACCCACTGCGGTATTCCTGCCTGGGAAATCCACGGACAGAGGAACTTGGTGGGCTAAAATCCATGGGGTTGCTAAGAGTCAGACATAACTTAGTGACTAAATAACAACAATAAAACAAAACATTTACCTTCAGGGTGACTAGACCAGAGTTGCCCAACTACTGAGCTAATACAGCAATCCTCTCAGCCCTGGGAGGCCAGGCAGACCGAGGTCCCAGGCTTGAAGAAGCCCTGTGGATTTTCCTCTGTGTTCTATAACAAACTGATGCTTTCTACATGTGCAGTGACAGGAATAGATCTGGAAGTGTTGAAAGAGATGTGATTTCTGATAACGTCACCTAAGTGTATTAAAATTTTAGGCACTTCTTACTTTCATCATTTAGTTCAACTTCAGAATAACTTTCTATAATTTTAGAATAAAAATATCCATCTTTCTTATTGATCTATAAGAAGAAGAAAAGAAATGCCAAGGTAGATATATGCTCTATCTATATCTATGTATACATATGTACACAACTTTATTTTTCAGTTTATCAATACATCCAACATGATTCTTTCCGATACATCATACCAATTCAGTATGTGTTTTACGAAGAAATTTCTTAGGCGACTTCTCTCAGAGTCCCTGCTGCAGCCTGCACTGTGAAGGCTGCAATAGAAATCTGTCTTTTCACTTCTTCCCAGGCCTTGGATGGGTCCACTCTGTTTTCAATATCAAAGAGAGCATCGTAGATCCCTGGGAATGACTCCCCCACGTACTTGTTGTGGCTGCTTGGAGCATAGATGACATGCCTGTTGACAGAAATAGTTTGCTATCAGTTGCTCAAATTACATATACAAGGTAAAAAACAAGGGTGCCCTACAATTCATGGATTGTATAATTCTAATTGCCACTTGTCAATTAGACTTCCAAGTTCAATCTCCAAAGACTATGAAGTATGTGGTAATTAACTATATCTTGACTTTAGACAATGAGTTAAAGTGGCTCAGAGTAACAAAAATGATGACAATGATAGCAACAGCAGCTTGTCACCTACTATGTATCACACTTGGCATTAAATTATTAACCCATAATTTTTCTAAAGGGCTTCTCTGGTGGCTCAGTGGGTAAAGAATCCACCTGCAATGCAGGAGACTGCCTGCAACATAGCAGCCCTGGGTTTGATCCCTCAGTCAGGAAGATCCCCTGGAGAAGGAAATGGCAACCCACTCCAGTATTCTTGTCTGGGAAATGCCACTGACAGAGGAGCCTGGCAGGCTACAGTTCATGGGGTCGCAAGAGTCAGACATGACTTAGCGAGTAAACCACCGTTAAGTTTTCCAATTCTTGAAAATAAATTCTACAAAATTGATATTAGCATCTGAAAGAGGAGGAAACTGAGGTCTGGGAGATGAAGTGATAAGTTTCAGTGTATACTGTAAAGAAGTGATGACTTCAAAATACCATTCTATCTTCTGAAATGCAGCACAATAGGGTCTCATTTATGACCCAGCCAATCAATTACTGTATGGGCTTCCCTGGTGGCTCAGAGGTAAAGAATCCGCCTGCCATTTCAGGAGACGTGGGTTCAGTCCCTGAATTGGGAAGATCCCCTGGAGGAGGGCATGGCAACCCACTCCATATTCTTGCCTGGAAAATCTGTGGACAGAGTAGACTATGGGGCTGCAAACAGTTGGACATGACTTAATGACTAACAACAGTAACCACAACTTGTCACTGTTTTTCTCCTACTTAAAAAAGAAGTCATGCTGCAATACCCAGAATCAAGTGAGAATCATTAAAAACAGTTTTGTAACATTCAACATGATCTTGGAAAAAGGTGCTGTTTTTCTGAAGGAGCTAGTGAAAGTGAAAGCGAAGGTCATTTGGTTGTGTCCAACTCTTTGCAACCCCATGGACTATGCAGTCCATGTAATTCTCCAGGCCAGAATACTGGAGTGGGTAGCCTTTCCCTTCTCCAGGGGATCTTCTTCCAGCCGAGCCACAAGAGAAGCCCAAGAATACTGGAGTGAGTAGCCTAGCTACTTCTCCAGTGGACTTTCCTGACCCAGAGTTTGAACCGGGGACTCCTGCATTGCAGGCGGATTCTTTCCCAACTGAGCTATGAAGGAAGTGCATATAATAACTCTGGAAGAGAAGGACAAGTTCCACAGTAAAAAGACAAAGAAGGAAAGAGGCACAATGCTGCCGCCAGGGGGAGACCATTCACTCTGTTTGGATGACACCCTTAGTCTCAATTCCAATTCTTCACAAATAATCCCTGCACAGAAAGATGGGATCATTTCTGGCTGGTCAGTGATCTAATTCTTTCTGAATTCTTAGTAAGATCAACCTGGGGACAGTTGATGTTTATCAGAAATAATTAAGGATTATCAAAAATTAGGGGAAAAAACTGAATATCAACATTAAGACAGTAAATGCTGCTGCTGCTGCTAAGTTGCTTCAGTCGTGTCCGACTCTGTGACCCCACAGACGGCAGCCCACTAGGCTCCTCTGTCCCCGAGATTCTCCAGGCAAGAATATTGGAGTGGGTTGCCATTTCCTTCTCCAGTGCAGGAAAGTGAAAAGTGAAAGTGAAGTCGCTCAGTCATGCCCGACTCTTAGTGACCCCGTGGACTGCAGCCTACCAGGCTCCTCCATCCATGGGATTTTCCAGGTGAGAGTGCTGGAGTGGGGTGCCATTGCCTTCTCCGGAGACAGTAAATAAGTATATATTTATTATGCCTTATGTATATGCATAAATACACATTTAAAATAAAATTAAAACGGGCTAAAGTTTATGTATACCAAAGGGGAGATTTTTATTTTCTGACTTCCTCGGTCTTCTAAATTTCCTACAAGGAGCATATACTCTTTTATATACAGAAACAAACAAAAAAAAAATAGATAATAAAGACCTGTAGTAATCATTTTATATAAATAAATAATATTTAGCATTTACTACATGAGTTTTGGAATTTTTTGTTTGCAAGAAATCAAATACATTTTTGCCACATTTATTAAAATGAAGAGCCATATTTTTATCCTTACCTATAGAAAGGCCTGTCTGGTAATCCTAAAGGATCAGTAAATGCTCGTTCCAAAAACATCAGTTGATCATTCATAATTCTTAATAATATTGGGCTAGAAAAGGAAAGGCATAAGTTGCAGCTTCATGAAAATACGTGCACTACCCAGCAAACTAAACATTCAAAACAAAAGTAAACACAGCTAATTTTAAACTCCTATAACATGCGAATTAAAAAACAGTAGCATGCATAGTTATATTTCTTTAAATCCCATAAAGTAATATTCTGCTAAGGCTTATAATTAGGTCCGAAAGAAAGAAACAAACATCATATATTAATGCATGTATGAGGAAACTAGAGAAATGGTACAGATGAACGTACCTGCAGGGCAGTGATAGAGAGTGTAGGGGATGAAGTGTGGACCCAGGGGCATGGGCAGGAAGACATGGATGAACTGGGAGATGAGGACTGACACATATACCTTACCACGGATAAAACAGACAGCTACTGGGGACAGCTACAGAGCACAGAAAGTTCAGTTCAGCGCTCTCTGCTGACCCAGATGGAGGGGACGGGAGCAGGGTTGAGAGGGAAGTCCAAGAGGGAGGGGCTGTATGTATACATATAGCTGATTCGTTTCTTTGTTCAGCAGAAACTAACACAACACAAAATTGTAAAGCAACTATATCCCCAATTTAAAAAACAAACCAAAAAACTGATAATGTTCAATGTGCCAATGGAAAAAATTATAGTAATTTTTATTTACACTGAAATAACTAACTATAACCTAGGTATTCAAATAATAGGCAAGACTTTTTCATTTTAAGTATCCTAATAATCTGTTCACAGAAGTCATTTAAATATTGAAAAGGATTAGCATATTAATGTTTAGTAGAGTGCCTAGAGAATTATATTTATCAAATGATGGCTAATAATACTTCATTGTTTTTAAAGGTAGACCTACATGAACACAGGGGTGTTGCTTATTTCCTCCTTTCAACAATATTTGAATGCCTGCTAAGTACCAGACTCTTCCTGCTTATAGAGTTCACATTCCAGAGTATGCAGGAGAATGTTACTGTAATAAAAATGCCTCAATACAACTGAAAATTTACCAGCAATCCTGGAGTAGGGCAGCAATATGTTGTTACATTCAACATATTGTCATAATTTAATTAACTAATGAAAAGTAATCATTACCATAAGGAATCAAATTACTTTATATAAAAATTGAATCATCTCTAGCTTTGTTATGTCTTAGTTTTAATAAGAAAACTATGTGCCCATTACTATTCTGAATGTTTATAAAATATATTCCTTTTAATCATCTGAGCAATCCTTCAAGTTATGCATGAATAGCAGCCCATTCCATAGATGAGATATTCAGATTCAGTAGAGAAATAACTTGCCCAAGTTCACATCTAGAAAGTTTTAGAGTGAAATAGGAGCTCAGTGGGCTTCCCAGGTGGTGCTAGTGTTAAAGAACCCACATACCAATGCTGGAGATGTAAGAGACATGGGTTCTATCCCTGAGTCAGGAAGAGTCCCTGGAGGGGGGTGTGGCAACCCACTCCAGTATCCTTGCCTGGAGAATCCCCAAGGACAGAGGAGCCTGGCGGGATACAGTCCATGGAGTCACACAGGGTTGGACCTGACTTAAGCGACCCAGCAGCAGCAGCAGTGGGAGGTCAGTGCTATTCCTTCAACTGCAGTACGTCAACAAAAGACAAATCGAATAAGTAAAGGCCACAGAATTTGGATATGAGCTATTTTCAACACTCATTTAGCATCAAGAACTCAGGTTATGTGATAGTATAAAGCTAAACCATGGGCACAGACTTTACCTGTGAACAGTCCACATTAATAAAGAGGAAAACTGAATGAACCATAATTTCAATAAGGTATCACCAGTTTCTGAACCAAATTCATAAAGCATTGCTAAGAACACAGAAACTTATGTAGATATACACACACACACCCCATTCATATGTTCCTTGTTCAGCGCAGTAAGTCGCTTGAGTCGTGTCTTACTCTGTGCAACCCTATGGACTACATCCTGCCAGGCTTTTCTGTCCATGGGATTTTCCAGGCAAGACTACTGGAGTGGGTTGCTACTTCTTACTCTCGGGGATCTTCTTGACCCAGGGTTCGAACCTGAGTCTCTTGCGTCTCCTGTCTCCTGCGTTGGCAGGCAGATTCTTTACCACTCGCGCCACCTTGCAGGGTTCAAACTAAAACATCCCTGGGAGGTAAACGCTCAGAGCACCAGACTTATGTGAACAGGATCTATTTCCACCAGAAGTATGCTGACCTCCCTACAGACCGGAGGAGGCTAGGTCTTGAGGTTGAAAACTATGTGACCATAAAGGTACCAAGAAGTCAACACTCTGTTTTCTTCAATGGGTTAAGACATTAATTGAAGAAAAGCAGGATTCAAGAAGTGTCTCTTCCACAGATTTCAAAGTTTGATTGAGAAATTCTACATCCACCTTAATTTATGTTAGCCAGCACTTACTCTTATTATGTACAAACCACAGCTCCAGGTGTTTCAGGGTATGCATACATAATATAGAGATACAAGTGGTACCTTAACTATCAGTTAGAGATGATAAGAGAAATCCAGAAATACTCAAGGAAGTGAAAGCCAGTGTGCTAGATTACCATACTATGCCATCCGGCAGTTCCCCCACAAGAAAGAAACATCATTTATTTAATGACAGAAAATCAGCTTTATAGACTGGAGTGGGTTGCCACTTCCTACTCCAGGGGATCTTCCCGACTACATAGTGTTTGACATTACTCCAAAATTTATCATTAGCTATTTTTACTTAGACAAAAATTCAAAAAGAATTATAAAGTATAAGGGAAAAAATCTTCACATTCACCCAAGGATAACATGATTATTATACTAATTGCTTTCTTATAATATTTTCTCTGTATTCAATAAAATAGTGTATATGAACAATTTTATGACCCTTTTGTTTGCTTAACATATTATTATATCTTAATAAACTTCTTTTATAATTATCAATTTTAATGTTTACAAAATGTTTAAATTGGTGGACATCTGATTGTTTAGTAACTTCTGTCCTCATAGGTATTAAGGCTGCTTTGAGTTATTTGATATTATAATTTGAATTTTTCTATGAGAAGCCACTTCATTCCCTCAAACTTGAGACCCTTTCCTGAAGGAAAAAGTTTCAAGAAATAGAAATACTATGGCAGAGTGTAAGAACACTGTCATTGCTCTAGAAATTCTAACAATATACATTTATGTTCTTTAATAGCTTAAAGCAATAGCAATTTCAATGCTATCAGAAAAAATAAAGCACAAGAGCATCAGCTTCAGTGTACTGCCTGCAGCAATTTGCACAAACAAATTTTAAATTGCTATTCACTTGATATGAAAATAATACATTTTCATTTGTGGTTTTGGAATTACTAGTAAATTTGAATTTTTTTTGTTTCTGTACAGATGATATGTTATTTTTGAATTCTCTTGTCTAGTGTCAATATTCCCCACTTTGTCTTTTGGATCCTCATCAGTTTTCAAAAACAAATTTTTATAATATCTGTATTACCCCCGTTCATATTTTCTGTGTCTTCATTACCCACCATCCAAATTTTCCAGTCTTTTATCTTTGATTTGGATTATTAGTTTTCATATTATAAACCATTTTAATATTCTCAAATCTGACTGCATTATCATTTCTAAACTTTGAATCTCATTTCTAAGATATTTTAATTTTTATTAAATAATTCTTCTATACCTGTTGTTTATCTTTGCATAGAATGTGAAGTGAGATTTTGAATTCACTATTTTTTTACCAATTCCTGAAAAAGCTTATACAATATTATTATTATTGAATACTTTTCTCATTTGATTTTAATGTATCCTTCATTACAAAGACTTCCTTATATATCACTGGTCTAACTTTTGATCTGTCTGCACTCTCTCTTTCCATGTATTCTTGCATCAGTCCCCAAGGATTTGATATTTGTATCATCATTATATATTTAATTGATATTTACTCTCAACATTCTACCTTTTGGAAAAATAAGAATGGCTTTATCTTATTTGCTATTCTGGATACAGAGAATTTTTCCAGGTGGCAGTGGAGATTATGAAGTGTTTGTGGGAGTAGTGACATTAAGAAGAGGGAAGAAGGTGTGTTCTGGGGAAAGAAGAGTTTGGTTGAAATATGATGTACAGATGTTGAAACAACAAGAAAAAAACAAGAAAATGATGGGGACATATGGTGAAGGACCCTTCAACATTAAGGTGGAAATGTTGTTACAACTACTCAGAGTTCATAGTAATGGAGGCACCAGCATTTCTCAACAGCACATGTCATCTAAATGTCAAAAATACATCTTTAACAGATACGGCAGCCCTATATAGGATGTGTTAGAATAGAAAGAAAGCAGAAAAGCACTTTCCAAAGATAGTTCAACAACAAGACGTCAACTAGTATTTCTTTTTTATTATATACAGGGCACGCATAGCATATCTATCTGTCTCTCTGTATATATGCAGAACATACTTGTTTTTATCCAAGTCTTGGAGTCTCTCACTGAAATTAGAAGCAATCTCTGTAAAATTCTTCACTGCAGAAAAGAGTGAATCTAAAAGAGAAATTAGAACCTAATGAAACGGCATTGCTCTATAGTTTAAACAAGGGGAACCATACAGGAAGCTGTTCCCTTTTGTCTGTAACACGGTATTTATATTTTGTATATTGCAAGATAGGCATCAGTGAGACCGAGGGAACATTTATATGCATAAAATATTTGATCATGTGCAATAGCAATAAATAATAAATGGACCTGAGGTAAGTCATTACATTTTAGAGATTACAGATAAGAGTTTTGAAAGAGGAAAGCTAGCATACCAAATGACACATGGTATGTTTTCATTTCTTGTGGATGCTTCATTGAAATATTGTAGATTTTATCGGCGTACTTTCTTAAAACAACAGCATAGTCTCGACAGTCGAAGGGCAGCACTATGGAATTGGCTATTTCGAAGATGATTCCACCTCGAACCTGGGCCACAGCGAGGTGATACTTAAACGCTGGATCGTAAAATTTTTCCACTAATTCATACGTTTCGTAGATACTATGATACAGAGGATAGCTGCTGAATTTGCTTGTTTCCTTAAAAAAAAAATGCAAAGAAATCCAAAATGTATCCTTTGTATGATAACTTATATAAAATGCATGGTATCACAGTTACTGTTAGCATTAGTAAAACTGTTTTTGTCAGTAATGAATAAAGGAAGTATCTAAGTACTTCAATAAGCCACTTACTAAATGTTTATTATTAAACCTGCCCCAGGTTTTCACTAGTAAAAAAGTATGTGTATATAACATAAACAATACTGTAAAAATGATCTTGGAAGAAACCTAACATTCTTGCCTTTAACAGGAGATGTAAAAATCTTCTTCAAATAAAGACAAGATAATGCTGCATTTGTGTGAAAATAATTCAAGAAGACAAAGAATTGTTAGAAGCAAGAAAATAAGCATGATTTACTATATATAGAGCAATGGTGCAAATTGGTTACTGACTGAAATTCCATGAATGAGTAATTTTCTGACAAGCAGTGTGCTGATGAGTGAGAGTCTAAACAGTGAGGGTTCAGTAGTAGATTTGAAATCTCACTAAAGAGACAAGTAATGCTCAGACCATTATAAGAATACAAGAACATACACAAAAGGCAAGAGGGGACAACTTTTCAAATTCTGAGTTGCTGATTTATGCCTTTCGCCCATTTTTTAAAGATGCTTGCTTTTTTCTTTTTCTTTTTTTACTGATATCATAGAACACTTTGCATAGAGGTATGTTGAGAGTGAGACTTAGGAATTAGCCTGCCAGAGTCTGAATCCAGGCTTCAGAACTTACTACCCCAAATAACTCCAGGAGTTTATTAACCCCAGAGTTTACCAACCTTTCCTGGCTGCAGTTTCCTCATAAGAAAATACAGATGATATTAACATCTACCTTCATCACCAACCCCAGTGGTGAGATATTTTCCCTCTGGGCAGAATAACCAACCCAAGACAAAAGACTACAGATCCTCAGTGTTAGCTCTCTCCCAAAGAAGCAACCAGAACAGGCACTCTCAGTCCCTCTGTTGTGAAGCTTCCCCTTCAACAGGCATCACCCCCACAAATGAGCTTTCTCTAGCCTCACTCCCAAATAAGACAGTCAAAGACGGCCAGGCATTTGAAGACAGCTTTTAACTTGAAAGCTATAGATCCAGCCTGCAAACTAGAATAAAATCATGTCAGAGTAAGGAGGTACTACAGGGAATGGAGGGAAACTTAATAAAATGGAATAAATGAATGACAGAGTTGAAGAAAACATTGCTGAATGTAAAAAAAGACACAGGAATGCAAGAGAACGGATAAAGGCATTGGAAAAGAATCCCCCAGAGGCTAAACAAATTTCATAATAGCTTGAGAAAGAGAAAAGAGGGAATAATCAAAGAAAAAAACATTTCCTCCAACTACAACCACAGGTTTCCAGAACAAAGGGTATAACTTGTACCCAGTTCAGCATATTAAAATATGACATAATATGCATTTGTTCACCAAGGACAACACAGTCATAAAGAGTAGATACTAAAATTTTCCTTTAAAAATAAAAAGCAAGAAACAACAGATCAGGGAACAAATAACATCTCTCAACAGGCTGGGAGACAAAGCAATAAGATCAAAATTCTAAGAGTATAGAATTTGCAACAAAACTTTGCTTCCCAGTCAAATTATTGAAGACTTCTGTGTAGTATAATAGGCATGCAAGGTATTTAGCTTTTGTTCACTCTTTTCAAGAAGTGCCTGAAAGATGTGATTCAGAAAAAAAATGGTGAGTAAATAAGAAAAAGGAAGACATAAAATCTGGGAAACAGAAAATCCAAAGTTGAGTGAAATGAAGATGTTCTCAGCTTTCTTTTAAAATTTAGGCAAAAACTGTGCCACAGGCAGAAAGAATAACCAGAGAACCCAGAGGAACAGAAGAACCCCAACAGGGAAAATGAACTCTGCCAGATCACCTGATGAGTCTGAATATACTAAAAGTTTGTAGATACATGGAGGAAAAAAAAATGTCTTCTAATCAACAAGCATAGCACAAATATGATATTGAAAACAATGGCATGAAGGAAAGTGTTTGGGGGTTGGGAGAGGAAGTGACATAAGAGAACTGAATGCCTAGCTTCCCTAGAAAGAAGTAAATGGATAATACCTAAAACTGAAAAAGAAAGAAATAGCAGGAGTATATGATTACAAACATGCAGACAGACATCAGAAGAAACCAATTAAAAATGGGAAGATTTCTAAGTTGCTGAACAAAATCAGGGATGGAGCAAGCATGGTGCTTATGTCACTTTTATTGATCCAGAATTATTTGTTTAGCTAAAATATATTCATAATTAATCCTGAAGAAATTATTAGTAGACTTACCCAATCTTTAGTATACCTTGCTCTGCCTGACGCAATTCCAAGTCTTTGGAAGAACACTTCAAAATCATTTCCAGATCCTAATTTGCTAATCCTTTTAGAGATAAAATATAAGATTATTTGAGTAACTTCTTCACTGAATACAGATCGAAATGAATTAAACTAAATCTCCACTCAATACTATAAATACAATTTTTAGATATATTGCCTTTAGAGAAGCACCAAAAAAAAAGGAGGGGATGTCATTTTTTAATCACAAAATATCTACTTCCATAAGACTATTTTGGGGAGGGGTGATCATTGTTCTTTTGAGTTTCTGGACCCAATTCCAACCTGTTTATGTGGGGAGGGGAGGGTTTCCCACACCAACAGCACATAATTCTCCAGGACACCAGCTGGGTGTTCTACAATTCAACTCAGTTCTGACACTGCCCACCTGGAGGTAGTGTCAGGTCCCAGACATGAAGGGCTCACCACCAGAGACTGTCCCACCCCTCCCACTCAGAATCCCGTGCTCCTGACCAACCACTACAGAGAGCAGGGTCCCACAAGCCCCTCCTTGGATTGGCCAGAGTGGCTCACAGAACCCAGAGGAGCATTTACTTACTAGATCACTGATTCATAGTTTAAAATTATAACTCAGGAACAGCCAGATGCCAGATATGCATAGAATAAGGTACAGGAAAGGGGTCAGAACTCCCAACCCTGTCCAGGCTCACCACTCTTCCAGCACCTCCACATGTTCACCAGCCAGGAAGCTCCCCCAAACTCTAGAGTTTTGAGGCTTTATGAAAACCTCAGGACATGGTCATAATCAGTTAAGTTATTGGACATTGGTGACTGAGTCAACCTCAGGCTGCCTCCCTTCCAGAGAGGTTGAGGGCCAGATTGAGAGTTACAACCCTCAAATCACTTGATTGGTTCTCCCCGCAACCAGTCCCCACTTTAGGTATGGGTCCATGTTACCTCATTAACAAAACAAAAGATACCTTTGTCCCTCTCACCTCTTAGAAAATTCCAGGGATTTTAGGCGCTCTTTAAGAGAATCAAGAAAACCAAATACGCACTTACTATGAATCACAATTGTATTTCACTATTAAAAAAAAAAAAAAGATTCTTGAAGTTGGAAAGTATTTTCCTCCACTGACTTATTTTATTATCTATATTTGTTGTACATGATACAGTTAAAACAATCAGAAAATTTTCAGATAACTCAGATTTAAATCCTATCCTTAAAAATTTAAATTATTCATACTGTTATCTTAATCTCAAACTACCGAGATATTTATTCCTCATCCCTTGCTTGTGAAGATATGGCTAAACCTGATATGATGCCTATATTCTTCTCAGAGTAACCAAAATATTGCATGATGTTCAGAAAAAAGTAAATTTATTAAGCAGCAAGAGGATAGACTTAGGCACCATGTGCATAATCTATTCCAAAGAGAATCACATTTTGATGGCCTACAGATTTAATTTCAAAACACATACCAATATTTTGTAAGCAGACAGGGTCATGGGTCCCTAGAAAAAGAAAACTAGGTTCGGCTTTCTTGGCATAAGACAACTCACTTTTGACCTAAGCCATTTTGTGATAAAGCCCTGGTCACAATGCTTATCCCTGAACAGGTCTCAGTAATAAATGATTTTAAGGCAACAAGAAAATTTAGGAACAAATGCCTTAGGCGAGAGAAGTAACAACAGCAAAGATAATAAGCCCATTGTAAGGACTTTCAGTTCAGTTACAATGGTAAATATTAGCCTAAAGAACATTTTTGAGCTGTTCTGCAGAACGTAAACCACTATATGTGCCCTACCACCAGATCAGCAGGGAATGATGATGTTAACCTTTTCTGAACTCAGTCAACTAAAGTTTGGACTTTTTCAAATTTTGTCCCAATTTTATTATGAATTATACTCTGCTCAAGCCCCTTTCTGAATATGCATGTACTCTTAGCTTAAAACATCTATGATTTTACTGTTCAGGGAGACATTGCTTTGGGAAAGATCCCCAGTGTTTTCCAGGATACCATGATGGCTCAGCAAGTAAAGAATCTGCCTGCAATGCAGGAGACACAGGAGATGCAGATTTGATCCCTGGGTTGGGAATATCCCCTGGAGAAGGAAACAGCAACCCACTCTAATATTCTTGTCTGGGAAATCCCATGGACAGAGAAGCCTGGTGGGCTACACCCACAGTGGGTCACAAAGAGTCAGACAGGACTGACTAAGCACACCCAATGTTTTCCAAACTTGCTGCAAATAATTCATCCTTCCATCTCCAGTTATTTGACTTGGTTGTGTCTTTTGGCTCTACACCCCCTGAGAGGCAAACCCAGTTTTCAGGTAACAATTTTATTTGTGAAGCTAAGCATTGCTTAATCTTTATCAGATGTTATAGAATTTTAAACTTTTATTATTTATTAAAAGAAGCTATCCTTTATTTTTGACACAATTTCTTACTAAATTTGGTACAGAGTTCTGTTTGTTTACCTTGGCAAGTCACTGAATTCAGGGGAAGGACTTTTTTCATTCCAGCTCTCAAAAAGAGACTTGCCTTCAAAACCTTCATCAGGACTTCGGAGCTACATGAGTTAAACCGGGGAAAAAAGAGAGTATACTTATAAACCAGATGTTTCAAAATCTAAATATCTTTTAACCAGGGAATGAGTAGTTAAATCATATTAAGGAAAATATGAAAAGCAATTCATACATTAGCAGTCATTAAGAATTACAGAACTGAGTTTCTGACGATATGGGAAAATGTTACTATATATAATACACCTATTATAAAAAAAAATACATGGAGTGTATGGAAAGAAAGGGTACACCAAACTATTACCAAGCCATTAAATTCAGATGAATGGCCATTTTATAAGATTTTTTCAATCTATTCTTCTCCATTCCTTCTCCTCTTAAAAAAAAATGAAAAGGAACAAGCTGGTTAAGGAAAGACTTTTGTTTTAATATAGCTTTGTGCCAACAAGGTTGTCAAAGTCATTAAATAATACATAAGAAAATAAATGCAATAATATTTCACTTAGTTGAGTGTATACTGTATTTATGTTAAACACAGGGCTTTTAACGAATTTTTTAGATTTTACAGACAAGAAAACTAAGGGAGTAAAATATGCCCTACTACTGAATGTGAGTTTCAGAGTATTAAATGTTATGCCAAAACATTTAGCACACTAAATTGTAATTAATATTCTACTACTATTGGTAATTGACTAATATATGGTATAAAAAGTTTTTATTTTGTATTTAATAAAAATCCCATGGTCTATTTTTCTTAACAGATTAAACTCAAAAAAATTTATAGACTACTTATGCTGTGGAAGACTTCTCATAGATGCCAGCAATACAAAGTGTAATAACACATGTTACATATCATCTACTAGTGGGAACTGTAAATAAAACTGTGGATTTCATGTGCTAGGCGCTATAATACAGGGATGTGCAATGGTCAATGCGAACACAATTATATTTACACAAGCACGATGTAAAATGTCAGTATGTAAAGCAACAAAATAACTTCACTCAAGCTTATAAATTTACCCAAAACTTTTTGCTACAAATGGCAGAAATATTCAATTTATTTTAGGAAATACGAATTTTGAATAATGTAGAAATATATTACTAGATTGCTTAGTTTATCACTAAAATTTGAAATGCTGCAAATCATCTTCTCAAAATAAACAAAACATAATTTTTAAAAATCCAAAATTACTAAGTATCACATAATTTCAAACCTAACCTAGAAGTTGTGTTTTTGCATTTGTCACAGAGAACCACCAGTCCACCTGGTAAGCAAATATAACTGCCAAGCTTCCTTAGCACTGACTTTAAATTCCATAAATGGTGGGAATTCTCTGAGATGCAATGTTCCCAGTATTTAACTTTGTAAACACATCACAGGAATTGATTAAAACCTGCAGATCCTGAAGGAACTTCTAAGCAACATATGAATAGATTAGTGCCAAATTAAACTTTTCCACTCCTACTGGAAATGTCAATAAATTAAATTCCATGCTTGTTAAACCAAAGCTTAACCATATGTTTAGGGTCTATTTAAAATCCCTACCTCAGGGAAACAAATATTTTTCTTAGTAAATACATTTCAGTTGGTAATTCTGTCAAGTGAAGTCGCTCAGTCGTGTCCGACTCCTTGTGACCCCGTGGACTATAGCCCACCAGGCTCCTTCATCCATGGAATTTTCCAGGCAAGAGTACTGGGGTGGGCTGTGTTAGCCCTCTGTTAAATAGCCAAGTTTTGTTTTGTTTCTTAATCCTTTTTCTGTTCAAAGCAGGTAAATAGCAGTAAAAACAAAAATCTACCATGCAAAAGCTCATTCATTATGACTAATTCTAGGACCAGAGGCTTTATGGGGCAGGAGAACTAAAATGAAGAGCTGCCTGTCAGTCCTGCAGGAATTCAGACACTACCAGGTTCAGTATCTTGTGCTTCTGTCAGAAGGAATAAGGTACCTTTAGCTCAGTGGACTGAAAGCCACAGCAGGAAATCATGAACTGAGTACATTCAATTCACGTACTCCAGGCTCTGTCCCAGGAGTCTGCATGCAGTGATTTACTTACTTTTTCTCAGCCAGTTAGAAATACCAACTTTTCTTGAGTCCTGAATTAACTGGTATCATATTAAAGAGTAAGCATCAGTTTTAAAACTAAGAAGTTAAACCACAGGACTTGGTCACGGCGCAGCTACTGAACAAGCTGTGTGACTTCAATAGCTAATGCTTTTTGAGCTCTGCTTTCTCATTTTCAAATGGATATGGCATATGCAATGCTCCCCACAGACTGCCTCAGACTGGTGTGGGGAGAAACAGGGCAGTGTGCACCCACCATCTGTAAGATGTTTCTAGGAGTGGATCTTTGCTATGTGAAAAAAAAAAAAGTTATAAAACAACAGTTGTTCGACATAATAACCATAAAAATGCCACCTCAGGAAAACATTTGTAGAACTTAAAATTCCATGTAATTATTTTTACCTCCTTTGTTAGGTTATATACCAAGCTGTACATAAGCGGGGTACAATCAACTCTCAGAGTGTAGTTTCCTGAAAGACAAGGAGAAGATTGTTTTCTATTTCATTACTTTATTTTATTCTCCCATTCAAAGACCAATCCTAGCTCCTTAGCCAGAATGACCCTTTTAAAATCTGACTAGGGACTCGCGCGGCCGTCCAATGGTTAGGACACTGCATTTCTGCCGCAGGAGGCACGGATTTGATCTCAGACCAGAAACTAAGATCCCACGAACCCTGAGGTGCAGCCAAAAATAAATAAATAGAATTCAAATCCGGTCAGAACTTTCCCGTTCATCCCTGGATAAAATTCATCCTCACCTTGACCCTTGGTGCAATACATGAAACAATCTTCAATCACCTCTCACCTTTCCAAAACCTTACCTTCTACTCTGCCAAAGCAAATGTTCTATACACGGAGATGATAAAAGTAGTTCCCTCTCAGGATTACTGTGTCAAATAAACACTTATATTTAAAGCGTTAATTTAAAACATTTAAAGTAAATGTTTATATTTAACAGCATTTGCTGTTGTTGGCACTTTGAGCTAAATTTTATATATGAATGTCAACATGATAGAAACACCCCAAACTGAGAATAGTAGTGTCTTTGAAGAGAGAGTTATTTCAGAATGGTTTCAGTAGAAATTTTTTCTTCGTAAATTCTGCATCTTAACATTAGAAAGCCAATAAATGATTTACTATATTATTTGAGAAAGGAACAGTTAATAGTTTTAAATACATAACAAAGTGAGAAAAGCTGTGTTCCAATCACAGACTAATGGGGGTGTTATTTGCTTTTGATACTAAAAGGGATCAGGAGACAACAAAAGAGCATTAACTCAGAATGAGTTAATCCAGCAAAATCCACAGATTAAAAAAATGCATTAAAATCTTAAAAAAAACAGCAATAGAATGTTATTCTACTTTTGAAGAATATGTTTGGAAAACTTATTCTGTGTGACAAGGTATTTCATCTTCCTAAGTGTTTAAACAAGGATGATAATAATTCAAGTTAACATTTCTGAACATTAACCCTGTGCAAGGGACAACTCAGGGAGTTTTGTAATTATTAACTTCTTCTGCCCTTACAAGAACCTTTGAGATATGTGATCTTAGTAACTCTATTGCGAGCTGAGAAAATTGATACACAGAGAGCAACAACCTGAGGTCACATAATTAGGAAGTAGCAGGGCCAGATATAAGCCCAACCCATGAGCCACTAACTAAGTCAGAGGAAGGAGGGGAAGACAACCAAAATGCACTAACTTAGGAGACAACGCAGCTCAGATACATGGACAAAGAAGAAAATGTAAATGTCAATGTGCCTCCATCATATGCAATGTCCCGACTATTTTTGACATGGCAGACTTACTAATAAACTAAATAAAATATTCTATAGTCCACCCTTCATTCATTTATACATTCATTTGTTGCACCCATGCAAATGACATTTATTTAATGAGACATTAAGAATCCAGGGATGAAGAAGTATGATCCCACCTGTTCCTGGTATTAGAATATAGTCTAGAAAGGGAGGCAGTTTGTAAAACAAATAATTACTTAATAATGGCAGTGATGAGTATTATAAAGATATAGTTTCCTGGGGAAAAAAATGGCATTCCTAAGGAGACTCTAAGAATGAAACAGATGGTGTGTTGAACAGCAATCTGAGTATAGAGAACAGCAGTCACAGTGGTTGACGAGGAACAGAAAGATGAGCAGGGCTATGGTGTAGTGTGATTCATACCCGCCTCCCTGGGAGCTTGGTCGGTAAAGAGTCTGCCTGCAGTGCAGGAGACCTGAGTTCGATCCCTGGGTCGGGAAGATCCCCTGATGAAGGAAACAGCAAACCACTCCAGTATTCTTGCCTGGAAAATCTCATGGACAGAGGAACCTGGCAGGCTACAGTCCATGGGGTCGCAAGGAGTCGGACACAACTAGCATCTAAACCATCACCACGGTGCAGTGAGTGACAATAGACTGTTTGGGTTTCTTGGAAATTGACCTGAGGTTATCTCTTCATTTGAATCTCTGTTTATCAAAACAAACCCATTCTAAAAGTCCTGTCTTCAGTGCTTACCTCATTTCTCAAGCCTTTCCTGAAGTTGCTGTCGTTAGGTCCTCTGAATTCCAAGATCAGTACATTAATATCTTTCTGAGAGTACCTGCATATATCAGAATCCTAGACTGATTTATTTTATCATCTATATTAAATCTTGGGCTTCCCTGGTGATTCTGACTGGTGGACATCCCTTCTGATCTGACTGCAGTGCAGGAGACTTGGGTTCGATCCCTGGGTTGGAAAGATCCCCTGCATGAGGGCATGGCAAACCACTCCAGTATTCTTACCTGGAGAATCCCCACAGACAAAGGAGCCTGGTGGGTTGCAGTCCATGGAGTCACAAAGAGTGTGACATGACTCAGAGACTAAGCGCAGCACAGCACATACTAAATCTTAAACTCTCTAGTATTATATTGTTCTTTATCAACCCCTAATGCTTTTGAAACCTTGGAAAGTTCATTGCATAGAGAGGTGATTAATAAGTGTTTGAATTGAAGGGAAAAAATTTAGAAGAAAAAAGTCTTGGTGAAAGATGAAATCTTGGAAGCCACTATCTGTCCTCAAAATTTGTAGGCATGATATGATAATGATAGGAGTTAAACATAAATCATAGCTTTTTGATACCTCACTCTAAAATTATAGAAATCTCTAGTTCCATGACTGATTTATTCATTTAACAGACAGTCACTGAATTCCTACCACAGATACGGTAATACGCCAGATGAAACAAATCAAAGGGTGCTGTTTCAATAGAGTCCAAAGTAGCATCCTCGAGCTCACCGCTGCCCTGAGCACGGCAAACCCGCAGAAGATTCCCTCACCACCTGTCACCGGATTTCTATTCTCTGTCAGCGCGTGATTTATGAACTAAACTGCTGCACTACCAAGATCATATATATTTTCCTATGAAACTGATGATATTCACCTTCCAGAGAAGAATCAGCATTGATATAGGCCACACCACGCTCCTGAAGGAGTCTGGAATTTTCCTATAATAAATAAATAAAGTAAATGAATAAATAAACATATAGTCATAACTCCCTTCTTTAAAAAAAAAGGACATATACATTTACTGTTTGGTTTGTAATGAAGTTGGCCCAAGTTCACCCCAAGTTTGACATATATGACTTTCAAGATTTTCAATGTTTGAAAGAATTTGGCAAGAAATAACAAGCAAAACATTTTTAAGACTAAAATTTGAGATGAAACTGTCCACATTCTTAATATGGTTAGCAGACAAGTTGATTTCTTAATCACACATAATCCTGGAAGCTAAGTTTTCCTGTGTTATGGTACCACCTACTGGTCAAAACCTTAAAATTTTGTTTTCAATTTTAAAACACTGCCAAAGACTAGCAAGATTATTTTTGCTAGAAGTGGACTCTGAATCTCCAAAACAAGCAATTTTATTTTTAAGGACAAATTTTTATTTGTCCTTTTATTTATCTGTGTCATTTTATTTATAAAAAATAAAGTGAAAAAACATGAAAGTAAGTGAAGAAAATAATATTAAAGAGGCGAATCAAAATATTTCAGCTCTTCTTGACACCAGCATAAATCTTCATTTACAGGAACACCATTTTTTTTCTTGGTAAACTTCAAAGAAAATGTAAGCACATGGCTTCTCATAATTTCAAGATAATAGGAGATAAGTAAATATTTATATAATGACTATAAGTTAATGTAATAAATGTTATTTTTGCATATATTTACCTTACCAGCAATGCTTCTATTACCCACAGCCAACAATGCATGCAGGTAAAATTACTTTGCAAGAAGCCTCATAAATATTCTGTGGTGAGATTTTCCATCTCACTCTTAGCATGATTTAAAGCAGGCCATTATGATATGAGGAAGACAGTACAAGCTGACAAGATTTTTGAACATGAATATGTTGTTTCAGACTTTTGAAAAAAGTGTTTGAATATTTTCTTGCTGGATTGACATTATTCTTACATTCTTGTGAATTAAATATTATCTGTTTATTACTATGAAAATCTATCTTACATCAAATTATAAACTAACCTCTGCCCACTCAGTGGAACCAAAAAGCCCAAATTCTTCTGCATCCCAGCTCGCAAACAGAATTGTTCTTCGAGGCCTCCATCCTGAAATACATGTGCATACCTAAGATGGTGACTGCAGCCATGAAATTAAAAGACGCTTGCTCCTTGGAAGAAAAGTTATGACCATTCTAGACAGCATATTAAAAAGCAGAGACATTACTTTGCCAACAAATTTCCATCTAGTCAAAGCTATGGTTTTTCCAGTAGTCATGTATGGATATGAGAGTTGGACCATAAAGAAAGCCGAGCACCAAAGAATTGATGCTTTTGAACTATGGTGTTGGAGAAGACTCTTGAGGCTCTTGGACTGCAAGGAGATCCAACCAGTTCATCCTAAAAGAAATCAGTCCTGAATATTCATTGGAAGGACTGATACTGAAGTTGAAGCTCCAATACTTTGGCCACCTGATGCGAAGAACTGACTCACTGGAAAAGACCCTGATGTTGGGAAAGACTGAAGACAAGAGGAGAAGGGGACGACAGAGGATGAGATGGTTGGATGGCATCACCAACTCAATGGGCATGAGTTTGCGTAAACTCCGGGAGTTGGTGATGGACAGGGAAGCCTGGCGTGCTGCAGTCCGTGGGGTTGCAAAGAGCTGGACACGACTAAGCAACTGAACTGAACTGATAAAAGCTAGAAAAATGCATAATATAGTGAAGACATCAGCATACCCAACACATAACAACAGCAAAAACTCACTGGTTGCTTAGGAAGGGTGAATTATGGTGATAATCTTAATTTCCTTCTCAATGATTTTAAAGCTGATCTGTCAATACAAAGTAGAGCATTTGTATTGAAAACGGTGGCTGGGCGGGGAATATAGACATGGTAAAAATTCTGTGAGGTCCAGGGAACTCAAACAGGTGCTCTGTGACGACCTAGAGGGATGGGATGGGATGGGAGGTGGGAGGGAGGCTCAAGAGGGAGAGGATGTATGTATACAAATGGGTGATTCATGCTGATGTATGGCAGAAACCAAAGCAATATTGTGATTATGTTTCAATTAAAAATAAATAAATTTAAATAAATAATTTTTTAAAAATATTCTATGAATTCATAAAACATTCTAATAGGTTTACAATGACTGGCTAAGAATAGGAAGCCATCTGTCGTCTGCAGCTGCCTGGAGTGAAAGAAAGTGCTAGATGTAGACTATGCTCTTACAGCCAATAGAACTGAGAGAAAATCCTTTACAGTTCTCCCAAGCTGCACTGGCATCACACAAACAATGGTTCAGTATCAGTTGGTTATATGACTTCATGCCATTATTTGCCAGAATTAGTCAACAGAAGCTCCGTTTGCAACGACAGGGTCTGCTGCTGCTGAAAAGTACACCATTCAGTAGCAAGGTCATGTGGCTTAGAGTTATAAACACCGACCCTGGAGTTAAAGATATCTTAATTCAAGCCCTGGTTCTTCCCCTTACTAGCAGTATGACCAAGGGAATGTTACTCAAACTTGCTAAATCCCTGTTTCAGCATCTGTATACCAGGAAGAGCAAAGCAAAGATAAAGATATTCGTTGACTGTTGGGAGGATTAAATGGCATAACAGTTATAAAGACAGCACTGAACAAGTTCTCCAAACAGTAGACGTTCTCCTTGTTTGAGTACATATTTCATTTGTGCTTATTAAGACTGACTACCCCTCTGGTTATTGAGTCAAGTGCTTCATTTTTGTTAAGTGTATTAATAGTTATTACTCAAATCCCCGATTAATTATTATTCCTCATCACTGCAGTCTGTAGGCATATTTTGTAACTGTCATAGTCATGTTTTATATTTACCACAGGGATCCTTCTTGCAAAATAATTAAACTTTTCATAATAATATTAAATACAACCTAATTTACAAACTATGTAAATTCTAGTTTCCATAATTCTGTTTTCTTAAAGAATAAGAAAACTGTATGGTAAAAAGAATAGAGCAGCCTTAGATTTAATTTCAAAGACAGATGTCGCAGTTTTTTGGACTGGGAGCCAGAAATTTGAATTTCAATCCCAGACTCTGTCACACATCCGTTACACAACCTTGGGTGAATTATTGAACCCTAAACACTTCAGTTAATGTATTTTTGCTTTTTCTTTGTTTTTGGTCACACTTTACAGCATGTGGGATCTTTCCAACCAGGAATCAAATCTGTACCCCCTGTACTGGAAGCATGGAGTCTTAATCACTAGAATGCCAGGGAAGTCCATCAGTCAATACATTTGTAAATAGAAATAACTAGGTAAACATCTCCCTGGTGCTATGAGTTCAAAACAGATAGCATATATAATAACATTGTTTCTCTGAGAAAGTAGGTATCATGCAAACATATTTTTACTAAACATATATTTACTATTTTCATTGTTACTAAAAAAAAAAGAAGGAAAATTACGATCACATTTCCAGCCCAGACACCTTGTTTGCAGCAGCAGTAAACAAAGTAGACCTTCTCTTCTCAGTGTGCAATGTTCATTTTAAAAAACAACCATTTGAACTGAATTTTATTTTGGTTTCATAAAAAGGTTCTAAAATGATGGAAGTAATGGTCAGTCTAACAGTATAGTAAAATCTGAGAGTCCATGGGAGAAACCAAAGCTGGATTGTGAGAATGCAGATATGAAACTTTTGACAGCATCCTATTAAGCAAGAAGACTAGCATTTTTCTGACTAAGCTTTCATCTTCTCAATCACTTACAGCCCTTGACCTGAGACCTGAGGCTTGGAAGAGCCCAAGGAACTCCTGTTCACATTTCTCAGACCAGGACACAATGGCTTATAACCTAATTCTGGTGTCTATTCTGCAGGGAAGAAACCCATTTCCATCTTCTTTGCTGCCAAAAGAAACCATGAACAGTATAATTCCTTTATTTCAGATTGTAATTTCGCATCTATATATAAATAATGTGAATATTACACATAAATAAATTATTACAAATAAATATATAAAGGCCTAAACAACATTATTAATCAACATAAGGTGCACAGTTGGTAAAGAATCCACCTCTAATGCAGGGGATGCAGGTTCGATCCCTGGGTTGGGAAAATCCCTGGGAGGAGGATGTGGCAACCCACTCCAGTATTCTTGCCTGGAGAAGCCCAAAGACAGAGAAGCCTGGTGGGCTACAGTCCATGGGGTTGCAAAGAGTCAGACACGACTGAGCAACTGAGCACAAGTAATACAGCTGCTAATTACTGAGAGCTACTCTCAGCTCCTAACCACTATGACATAGTGTATGCTACTACTATGATTTAATTTGCATGCAGCCTCTCTGCTGTTGCACACAAACCACTGAGGTGGTGATTTTACACTCACTTTACTGAAGACCAAACTGAGATACAGAAAAAATGGTCTTTTTACTCTTTGCTTACATTACCTTCTTTTTTCAGCTTTCCAAAACTCCTGACAATTTCATGAACAACAGCTGCTCCACTCTGAGGGTCAATGCCACCAAACACCCATGAGTCACGGTGACCTCCAAGAATGACATATCTGTCTAGAAAGCATAATTGCAAAATTACTTACCAATCCAGATCAAGAACAGAGCAAACTGCAAATGACTCAACAGCATCTAAACACAAGGCACTAAGGACTCAAGATAGCAACATTCCTAAAGACTTACATAAATATATCACTATTCTGCATGGGATGTATGAAGAAAATATACATGCAATAGGCAAACGTAAATACTTCAATGAATTATAGTAATTATAACTATGTAAGTAATGATAAATGAATATAAAAGTATCCTTATATACTTTTAATATATACATAATATATACACCTCTTTATATAATTCTCTGTTATTCCTCTTTTACCAGTTTAGATGGTTTCCAGTATTTTCAGACTAAAAGAACAGAGTGGCCATATAATGAGTTTTCCACTTTCTACTCTTTCTACTTGGTTTTTAAAGTACAGCTCAAAGATTCTACCTCTCTATAATCTGCTCCCATTTCTACAGGGAGAGCGAATCACACCCCTACCCTACTTTCAGGACAGCCTTTTCATGTTGATAAAGCATTTACCACACTTAAATGTAGGGGGCTCCTTTTCCCCAGTCTGGGTCGTTTATAAAAATCCCTCCATCCCCAAAGCCTAGCACAGAGCTGGCACAAAACATGTACTCAGTGAGGTTCAATAAATAGTTAGTTGCATATCACTTAGTGCTCACTGGAAGGCATATCAATATTCTTTATCCCTGAAAGAAAATACTGGCTGCTTGTATGAAAGATATGCAGTTTAATTCTATTTTGGTTACAAATTTATAGGTCTTAAGGAATCAAAACATAATAAAGTAAGATTATTTTCAAATATATCACTGAGCAGGTTATCTGAAATCATATGAAAATCACATGTCTATGTATTTTGCCAATTTCAGTGTAAAAAAAAATAAATCCATGTACGGGATTCATTAACTTGAAGTTATCTTAACTTTGTAAGAGTTATTTATCATTATTATGAAGATATTTCTCCATGCAAAATATGCAGTAAAGAAATCTGGAATTCTTTGAAGAGAAAAAATGCTCATATTAAACACCTAGAAACCATCCCTCCCTGCTCCTCCTCCCTTGTTCCTTTAACTGAAGCATGTGTAGTTTTTCACCAAGCTTGCTCATCTGACCAATCTCGTCCCAACCTTTATTCACAACATGCATCACAACGCAAAACTGCCTCCTATGGATCTGTTTTGTGTTTACATGAGTTCCATTAGAGGTAAGAGTTGCCTCGCTTTGTTCTCTCTACATTCCCAGAGCTCAGAGCAGTATCTATCACCAAAGCATTGCCCAATCCACATGCGCTGAACAGACGACTAAGTTACCTGGCTCCACGGCCCCTCTGAGAGTTCCGATCACGTTGTAAATTCTCTCCACTTTATTGCTGGAGTGGATATGCATCTTGACTTTTCTAACACAAAAATAGAGGACAGGCTAACAATACTGGTTAACAGCTTGCCACCCACATTTTTTAAATCTTCCATTGTTTTGAATATTTCTAAATGCACATAAGCAAGAATTACATTGTCCAATTGTCCAATTGTGAAGATATAAGTGTAATACCCTTTCCAACCTGTTTTTATGTCTCCTGCTGATAGTAGATTTTACTTTCCAGTCATCCTCTATAATTCTTTTTTGAAAAAAGGTTTCCTCCCCCTAAAGAGGGTTACAATAAAAATAATCTCTTAACTGTGCAGAAAAGTTTCCAGTAAATCCAGGTCCAACATTGTAGGGCACTTGAAGATCTCCTTTCCAGCTGTCATCTGGGGGTGCTAATCCACCCATTTTTCTGTTGAACATAAAAAACATATTTCTAGCTGATGGAAAATTCTGAGGTTATAAGTTAAAATGTCAAAGAACTTGCTTTCTGTTTTTCTTGTTTGTTTGGCCACACCGTGCAGCATGGGGAATCTTATTCTCTGACCAGGAATCAAACCTGCACCCCTGCACTAGAAGGCAAAGTTTTAACCACTGGACTGTCAGAGAAGTCCCTGAACTTGCTTTCTTGAAAGCCAGCTCATAATAGCTTCTAGGATAGGATCTGCATAGGATATACCATTTAACCCTTACACCATGGTGACCAGATGTGAAATTAAAAGATGCCTGCTCCTTGGGAAAAAAGCTATGACAAACCTAGACAGCATATTAAAAAGCAGAGACATTACTTTGCCAACAAAGTCCATATAGTCAAAGCTACAGTTTTCCCAGTACTCAGGTATGGTTTTAAGAGTTGGACCATAAAGAAGGCTAAGCGGCATAGAATTAATGCTTTTAAACTGTGGTGCTGGAGAAGACTCTTGAAAGTCCCTCGGACAGCAAGGAGATCAAGCCAGTCAATCCTAAAGGAAATCAACTCTGAATATTCATTGGAAGGTAAAGCTGAAGCTCCAGTACTTTGGCTACCTGATGGGAAGAGCCAACTTATTGGAAAAGACCCTGATGCTGGGAAAGACTGAGGGCAGGAGGAGAAGAGGGCGACAGAGGATGAGATGGTTGGACGGCATCATCAACTCAATGGACATGCATTTGAGCAAACTCCAGGAGATAGGTAAGGACAGGGAAGCCTGGTGTACTGTAGTCCATGGGGTTGCAAAGAATTAGACATGAGTGAGCAACTGAACAACAACAAAGTTGACTTTTACATCAGACATGAATTTGGATCCCAAATCTATTACATGCTCTCTGAACTTTGATTTCTTTATTTGTAAAATAAGCTATCATGATATTAACTCATCTGGTTGTTTTATGAGTAAATTGATAAAAAATATGTAAAGCATTTAGCACAGAGTAAGTGCTAGAAACTAATTAGTACGTTATGTACGTTAATGCTATTGTCACTGTCTTTATTATGATCGTTGCTGCTGTCATTATAATCCTGGTATTTACTCAGGGAGGCAAATAGAAGCCATATAATCACATTCACTTTAGTATAAAAGAGCAAAAAAGAATATGAACATCCCACTCAGGTAAATTAAAATTTTACTATAACTCAAATTTCATCAACTTTTTATAAAGTTCTCAGCATTCCTGGGCCATTATATAATGTTCTGTGTCTTTTCTTCTTAAAAATTTATTAAGAAACTTTCATTTTATGATATATCTAATTTATAAAATACTATCTTTTCTAATTAATATATAGTATTACATTGCTAACCATTTGTGGGAATATGAAAATTGACCATCAGGGACAAGTATCACATTCCTTAATTATGCAGAGGGAGTAAATTTTCACAGTGAAATTCACAAGCTGTATGTTCTTAAATTTATAATAAGATGAAATTCTAATCATGTATAGTGTTTCATTATACCTTACAAAGTATAAAATAAAGTGTTAGTCGCTCAATTGTGTCTGACTCAGATTTTTTACTGTCCACCAGGGAAGCCCTTACAAAGTATGGATACGGATGGAGAAATGCAAACTATCTTATTGCTTTCGTATATGCAGATCATTGCCTCCTTCCAAAAATTATGTTGTACTTTCCAAAATTCACTTTTAATCACTGTGTCTTGAATGCAAAATATATTTCCATAGAAGTTATGCTATTAATGACTGCATTTACAAAATGACTTACTAAAGCTGACTTAAACACATTTGGTAATTTTTTTCATCAAGTAATTCCTGTAGTAACACAGTTATAGCACAGCCAAATTTGACTAGTTTACCCTAGTCAAATGGTAGACACTAGATTAAACAAACCTCACGTCTAATTCCATAAAATCTTCTAACTGCATTCTTCTTCTAACTACAAAGATAACACAGGTTTACTTTTATACAGCATTAGGATTATGGACTTCCCTCATAGCTCAGTCAGTAAAGAATCTGCCTGCAATGCAGGAGACCCTGGGTTTCATTCCTGGGTCAGGAAGATCCCCTGGAGTAGGGAAAGGCTACCCACTCCAGTCTTCTTGCCTGGAGAATCCCATGGACAAAGGAGCTTGACAGGTTACAGTCCACGGAGTCCCAAAAGAGTTGGACATGACATCACCACTAAACCACCACCATACATATTTTTGAAACTGTTTTTCCCATTCAATACTGTATTATAAGCATATATCAACATCATTAAATACTCTTGTACAATATACATTTTAATAGCTTCATGTACTACCATAGTAATGTATTTAACTACTTATCAATGATTGAAGTTCTGTATTGTTTATAGTTTTCCACTATTACAAGTAATGCTATAATCACACTCATCTTTTAAATGTAATGAATATTTACACTCTGTATTTAGACAAACACATAGTCCATGGTGCACTCAAAAGTTGTGCTCCATCCTGAGTCTTAACCCACATGGCAAAGCTAAGAGCTCAAAAGAAAAACAGACCAGTGTGCTGTTCCTAAATCTGCCCTTCAGTGGAACGTGCATGAGTGCATGCCAAGTCGCTTCAATGATATGCAACTCCTCACAACCCTATGGGCTTTAGCCCACCAGGCTCCTCTGTCCATGAGATTCTCCAGGCAAGAATACTGGAGTGGGTTGCCATGCACTCCTCCAGGGGATCTTCACACCTAGGGATCGAACCCAAGTCTCTTATGTCTCCTGCCTTGGCAGGTGGGTTCTTTACCACTAGTGCTACCTGGGAAACCTCGTTAAATTAGACAAATTCCTCCAGCTGTCTGATGACAGCCTCCTTACCTGTCATGAGGGCACTGCACGAGGTCATGAAAAGTTTTCTCATCCACTCTAAAATACAGTTATTAAGACTGCCTTGAATTCAAAGAAAAGAAACTAGCCAAATGCTTTGGTCTCTAGTGATAAACCACTAGAGAAGTCAGTGATGACTGCCTGAACCCTGCTCAAGAGTAATGAAGAAAGGACAGGAAGATGGTAGAAAGCAAGACAGGAAAGAGGAAAGAGTTCCAACATCAGGTTAAACAACAATTTTGGAGAAGCTTCAATGATGAAAGCAGAGGAGGAAGAGGAATGAATTAAGATGATAATCAATGGAAGATGCTTTCAAAGGGTGTTATTCTAGGTCCGTGAAAAAGTAGTCAACAAGAGAATTCAATAAGTAAGACATTTATCAGGAGAAAGGCCAGTGAAAGAAATAACAAGGGAGCTAGGAAAGGCCAAGAAAGCCAGATATGGAGTAAAAGAGAGAAGAGTGTTGGTGGCAAAAGCCTTGTTCTCAGCCTTTCTAACCCTTGCATCAGAGGAGTCCCATGTCTCCCAGTAATGGGCCTCATTTAATATCCTTGCTGCATCCAGTTCCTGACTGGGAGCATGTGATGGAAGCATGGCCTTGACACAAATAGGGTGACTGTTTTAGCACAATGCTTCAGCACAGTGGAGCAGACTTCCCTGGTGGTCCAGTGGTTAAGAATCCTCCTACCAATGCAGGGGACATGGGTTTGATTTTTTTGATCCCAAAAGATTCCACGTGCTGCAGAGCAACTAAGCCCATGAGCCACAGCTACTGATCCTCACTCTAGAGCCTGTGCTATTCAACAGGAGAAGCCCCCACAATGAGAAGCCCATGAACTGCAATGAAGAGTAGCCCCCACTCGCAGCAAGTAGAGAAAGCCTATGTGCAGCAACAAAGACCCAGCGCAGCCAAAAACTCCTTTTAAAAAACACAGTGGAGGGGCGGTCCCAAGACAGCGGAATAGGACGGAGAGACCACTTTCTCCCCCACAAATTCATTGAAAGATCATTTAAATGCTGAGTAACTTCCACAAAACAACTTCTGAACACTGGTGGAGGACACCAGGTACCCAGAAAGGCAACACATTCTCTTCGAAAGGAGGTAGGACAAAATATAAAAGACAGAAAGAGAGACAAAAGAGTTAGGGACAGAGACCCGTCCTGGGGAGGGAGTTGTGAAGGAGAAGTTTGGACATAGTACGAAACCCTCTCACAGACGGTTCTGTGGGGAGTTTTGGAATCTCAGAGAACACAACCGGGAGGGGGAGAAAAAAAACAACCACAGACTAAGCACCTAACCACAACTGTCAGTGGAGAAGTAGCACAGATGCTTGCATCTGCCAGCAGCGAGCAGGGGCCAAACAGGGAGGTGTGGGCTGCATGCTTCGGATAAGGACCAGGCCTGAATGCTCTGAGGGCAATCTGAGGGCGCTAACGTGAGATAGCAACCCAAACTGTGGGATCGCTAGGAAGAAAAAAAAAAAATAGAACTTTCCTGCAAAAGCCTGGCCTGCTCACAGAACAAAGGACTGAGCTTATACCAAAGGAGAGCTGGCTGGCTGCACACAGGCCCGCCCCCCCCCCGCCGGAGGCAGGGAGGCAGGCAGGCAACAGCCAGAGCCAGAAGGTGAGAGGCTGCTGCAATCTCGGCCCCAGAGACTGCATCCTCCACCAAACTGTGAGCAGTCTCCCAGTTGCTAACCACGTCTTCCTGGGATCCTGGACGGTTGACATCTGCCAGGAGGGTCACATCCTGAGATCAGCTCCCCAGGGGAGACACACGGCACATCTGAGACAGTGCTCCTGCAGTGCACCTGGGAAACAGAGCAGCCAGGAGCAGGAAGGTGACTAAGATGCACAGACCACCTGGGACAGTGAGCTCTCCAAGCACCTGGTCACCCGAGCTGCTCAAACCTGGGAAGGGCACAAAAACGCAGGCCCAACTGAGTCCGTGCCCTTTCAGAGTACCCAAGAACCTGAGCGGCTTAGACCTGAGAAGTGCATGAAATGCAGGGCCCACTTTGGACAGTTCCCTTGCAGAGCACCCTGGAGTCCAAGCAGTGCAGACCCAGGAAGCACGCGCTGCCATGAGCTGGGGCAAACCCAGTGTGGTCCATACGTTGAGAGCACTCCTCACACACGCCAGCGATATCTGTTTGCGGTGTTCCTCCCTCCCCACAACACAACTCAACAAGCGAGCCTAAATAAGTGATGATCTTCTCCTGCTTGTGTCAGGGCGGAAACTAGACACTGAAGAGACTTGAAAACAGAGGAAGCAAAATAAGCAAAGAAGGGGGGGCCTGCTCTGGAAGTGACAGATGCAACAGATTAAAACCGTGCAGCTAACACTAATGAAGCACTGGAGGGGCCTACAGACCTTGAGAAGAAGTACAAGCTGGAACAACGAACTACCTGAAACTGAGCTCACCCCACACTGCCCACAACAGCTCCAGAGAAATTGCTAGATACAGTTTTACTATGATCACGCTTTAACTTTTTTAAATTTAAGTTATTATTCCTTTGACTTTCACTTTTATAACCTACTATTACCTTGCAAAAAGAAGACCCTATTTTTAAAGCAAATTTCATATATATGTTTCTTTAATTTAGTGATTGATTTTGTTTTGTATTTTTTATATTGTATTTTTGAGAGTCTAACCTATACTGTAGATTTTTAATCTTTGCTTTTTGGTATTTGTTTTCAATTTTGTACCTTTAAGAATCTAATCTCCAGTATCCATTTTCACTTAGGGATGTTATTATTGCCTTGATTGCCCTCTGCCCTTTTGACTCTCCCCTTTTCTCCCCCAGGTCACCTCTATCTCCTCCCTCCCCCTTCTCTTCTCTACTTAACTCTGTGAATCTCTCTGGGTGTTCCAGACTGTGGAGAACACTTAGAGAACTGATTATTGGCTAGACTGCTCTCTCCCCTTTTGACCTCCCCCTTCTCCTCCTAGTCACCTCTATCTCCCTCGCTCCCCTTCTCCATGCAACTCTGTGAACCTCTCTGGGTGTCCTTTGCTGTGGAGAATTGTTTCACCATTAACCTAGATGTTTTATCATCTATGCTGTATAGATGGAGAAGTCTTGAGGCTACTGTAAGACAAAGAATGCAAGTCAGAGGCAGGAGGTTTAACTCCAAAACTTGAGAACATCAGAGAACTCCTGATGTTAACACAGAATATTAATAGCCAAGAGCTCACCCCAAAGTCTCCATACCTACACTAAAATCAAGCTGCACCCAAAAGCCAACAAGTTCCAGTGCAAAACATACCACACTAATTCTCCAGCAAAGCAGGAACACAGCCCTGAGCATTAAAAGACAGGCTGCCCAAAGCCAGGCCAAACCCATAGACACCCTAAAACTCATTACTGGAAAGTTCACTGCACATCAGAGAGAAGAGATCCAGCTCCACCCAACAGAACACAGGTGCAAACTCCCCAAACCAGGAAACCCTGACAAGCCACTAGTCCAACACCACCCACAGGGAGCAGGCTCCACAATAAAGAGGAACCACGAATTCCAGCCTACAGTAAGGGCACCCCAAAAAAAGCAACCCAAACAAAATGAAAAGGCGAGAAATATTCAGCAGGTAAAGGAACATGATAAATGCCCACCAAACTAAACAAAAGAGGAGGAGATAGGAAGTCTACCTGAAAATGAATACAGAATAGTGATAGTAAAGCTGATCCAAAACCTTGAAAACAAAGTGGAGTTACAGATAAATAGACTAGAGACAAGGATTGAGAAGACACAAGAAATGTTTAACAAGGAAGGACCTAGAAGAAATAAAGAAGACTCAATCAATAATGAATAAGGCAACAGCTGAGATCAAAAAGGACTCTGGATGGAACCAGAATAACTGAGGGAGAAGATAGGATGTGAGGTGGAAGATAGAATGGTGGAAATAAATGAAACAGAGAGGAAAAAAGAAAAAAGAATTAAAAGAAATGAGGACAACCTCAGAGACCTCTGGGACAATGTCAAACACCCCAACATTCAAATCATAGGTGTCCCAGAGGAGACAAAAAGAAAAGGTATGAGAAAATACTTGAGGAGATAATAGTTGAAAACCTCTCTAAAATGGGGAAGGAAATAGCCGCCCAAGTCCAAGAAACCCAAAGAATCCCAGACAGGATAAACCCAAGGTGAAACACCCCAAGACATATATCAGTCAAACTAATGAAGATCAAACACAAAGAGGAAATATTAAAAGCAGCAAGGGAAAAGCAATAAATAACACACAAGGATATCCCCATAAGGATAACAGTTGATCTTTCAATAGAAACTCTTCAGGCCAGAAAGGAATGTCAGAACATATTTAAAGTGATGAAAGAGGAAAAAATGACAATCTAGATTACTATACCCAGCAAGGATCTCATTCAGATATGAAGGAGAATTCAAAAGCTTTACAGACAAGCAAAAGCTGAAAGAATTCAGCACCACCAAACCAGCTCTTCAACAAATGCTAAAGGATCTTCTCTAGACAGGAAATACAGAAAGGTTTTATAAAATCAAACCCAAAACAACAAAGTAAATGGCAATGGGATCATACTTATCAATAATTACCTTAAATGTAAATGCACTGAATGCCCCAACCAAAAGACAAAGACTGGCTAAATGGATACAAAAACAAGACCCCTATGTATGCTATCTACAAGAGACTCACCTCAAATCAAGGGACACATGCAGACTAAAAGTGAAGGGATGGAAAACAGTATTTCATGCAAATGGAGACCAAAAGAAAGCAGGCACAGCAATACTCATATCAGATAAAATAGACTTTGAAATAAAGACCATGAAAAGCAAGAAAGAAGGACACTCCATAATGATCAAAGGATTGATTCAAGAAGAATATATAACAATTATAGATATATATGCACCCAACATAGAAGCATCCTAATATGTAAAGCAAATGCTAACAAGTATGAAAGGGGAAATTAATAGTAATACAATAATAGTGGGAGACTTTAATACGCCATTTACACCTATGGATAGATCAACCAAACAGAAAATAAGGAATGAAACACAAGCTTTAAATGATACAATGGGCTGGTTAGACCTAATTGATATCTATAGGACATTTCACCCCAAAACAATGAATTACACTTTTTCTCAAATGCACACGGAACATTCTCCAGGATAGATCACATGATGGAACATAAATCTAGCCTTGGTAAATTCGAAAAAATTGAAAGCATTTCAAGTATGTTTTCTGATCATAATGCAGTAAGATTAGATGTCAACTACAGGGGAAAAAACTATCAAAAATACAAACATATGGAGGCTAAACAACATGCTTCTGAATAACCAACAAATCACAGAAGAAATCAAAAAGTAAATCAAAATATTCATGGAAAACACGACAACTCAAACCCTATGGGATTCAGTAAAAGCAGTGCTAAGGGGAAGGTTCATAGCAATACAAGGTTACCTCAAGAAACAAGAGAAAAATCAAATAAATAAACTAACTCTACACCTAAAACAACTCGAAACAGAAGAAATGAAGAACCCCAAAGTTAGTAGCAGAGAAACCATAAAAATCAGAGCAGAAATAAATGAGAAAGAAACAAAGAGGACTATAGCAAAAATCAACAAAACTAAAAGGTGGTTCTTTGAGAAGATAAATAAATAGACAAACCATCAGCCAGACTCATCCAGAAAAAAAAGGGCGAAGAATAAAATCAACAAAATTAGAACTAAAAATTGAGAAATCACGACAACACAGAAATACAAAGGATCGTTAACAGACTACTATCAGCAACTATATGCCAATAAAATGGACAACTTGGAAGAAATGGACAAATTCTTAGAAAAGCATAACTATCCATAACTGAACCAGGAAGAAACAGAAAATCTTAACAGACCCATCACAAGCACAAACATCAGAAGTGTAATGAAAAGTCTTCCAACAAACAAAAGCCCAGGAACCAGATGGCTTCACAGGTGAATTCAAACAAAATTTAGGGAAGAGCTAAAACCTACCCTACTCAAACTCTTCCAGAAAATCGCAGAGGAAGGTAAACTCCCAAACTCATTCTATGAGGCCACCATCACCCTAATACCAAAACCAGACAAAGATGCCACAAAAAAAGAAAACTACAGGCCAGTATCACTGGTGAACATAGATACAAAAATCCTTAACAAATTTCTAGCAAACAGAATCCAACAACATATTAAAAAGATCATACATCATGACCAAGTGGATTTTATCCCAGGGATGCAAGGATTCTTCACTATTCACAAATCAATCAAGGGATATGCCACATAGCAAATTGAAAGATAAAAACCATATGATTATCTCAATCTATGTGGAGAAAGCCTCTGACAAAATTCAGCACACATTTATGATAAAAATTCTCCAGAAAGCGGGCATAGAAGGAACATATCTCAACATAATAAAAGCCATATATGATAAACCCACAGCAAACATTATCCTCAATGGTGAAAAATTGAAAGCATTTCCCCTAAAATCAGAAACAAGACAAGGGTGCCCACTCTCACCACTATTATTCAACATAGTTTTAGAAGTTTTAGCCAGAGCAGTTAGAGAAGACAAAGAAATAAAAGGAATCCAGATTGGAAAAGAAGAAATAAAACTCTCACTGTTTGCAGATGACATGATCCTCAGCATAGAAAATCCTAAAGATACCACCAGAAAATTAATAGAGCTAATCAATTAATATAGTAAAGTTGCAGGATATAAAATTAATACACAGAAATACCTTGCATTCCTATACACTAACAATGAGAAGACATAAAGAGAAATGAAGGAAACAATTCCATTCACCACTGCAACGAAAAGAACAAAATACATAAGAATAAATTTACCTAAACAAAAGACCTATATAAAGAAAACTATAAAACACTGATGAAAGAAATCAAAGATGACACAGATAGATGGAGAAATATACCATGTTCATGGATCTGAAGAATCAATATAGTGAAAATGAGTATACTACCCAAAGCAATATATAGATTCAATGCAATCCCTATCAAGCTACCAATGGTATTTTTGCACAGAACTAGAACAAATAATTTCACAATTTGTATGGAAATACAAAAAATCTCAAATAGCCAAAGCAATCTTGAGAAAGAAGAATGGAACTGGAGGAATCAACCTGCCTGACTTCAGACTATACTACAAAGCTAGTCATCAAGACAGTATGGTACTGGCACAAAGACAGAAATACAGATCAATGGAGCAAAATGGAAAACCCAGAGATAAATCCATGCACCAAAGGATACCTTATCTTTGACAAAGAAAGCAAAAAATATACAATGGAGAAAAGACAATCTGCTTAACAAGTGCTGGAGAAAACTGATCAATCACTTGTAACAGAATGAAACTAGAACACTTTCTAACACCATAGACAAAAATAAACTCAAAATGGATTAAAGATCTAAATGTATGACCAGAAAAAAATAAAACTCCTAGAGGAAAACATAGGCAAAACACTCTCTGACATAAATCACAGCAAGATCCTCTATGACCCACCTCCCAGAGTAATGGAAATAAAATCAAAAATAAACAAATGGGACCTAATTAAACTTAAAAGCTTTTACACAATGAAGGAAACTATAAGCAAGGTGAAAAGACAGCCTTCAGAATGGGAGAAAATAATAGCAAATGAAGCAATGGACAAAGAATTAATCTCAAAACTATAGAAGCAGCTCCTATAGCTCAATTTCAGAAAAATAAATGACCCGATCAAAAAAATGGGCCAAAGAACTAAACAGACATTCCTACAAAGAAGACATACAGATGACTAACAAACACATGAAAAGATGCTCAACATCACTCATTATCAGAGAAACCCAAATCCAAACCACAGTGAGGTACCATCTCATGCCAGTCAGAATGGCTGCTATCAAAAAGTCTACAAACAATAAATGCTGGAGAGGGCGTAGAGAAAAGGGACCCCTCTTACACTGTTGGTGGGAATGCAAACTAGTACAGCCACTATGGAAAACAGTGTGGAGAATCCTTAAAAAACTGGAAATAGAACTGCCATATGACCCAGCAATCTCACTGCTGGGCATACACACCAAGGCAACCAGAACTGAAAGAGACACATGTTCCCCAATGTTCATCACAGCACTGTTTATAATAGCCAGGACATGGAAGCAACCTAGATGTCCAGTGGCAGATGAATAGATAAGAAAGCTGTGGTACATATACACAATGGAATATTACTGAGCTATTAAAAAGAATGCGTAAGTCAATTCTAATGAGGTGGATGAAACTGGAGCCTATTATACAGAGTGAAGTTAAGTCAGAAAGAAAAACATGAATGCAGTATACTAATGCATATATATGGAATTTAGAAAGATGGTAACAATGATCCTATATGCTAGACAGCAAGAGATATAGATGTAAAGAACAGTCTTTTGGACTCTTTGGGAGAAGGCAAAGGTGAGATGTTTTGAGAGAATAGCATTGAAACATGTATATTATCATATGTGAAACAGATCACCAGGCCAAGTTCACTGCATTAGACAGGGTGCTCAGGGCTGGTGTGCTGGGACAACCCTGAGGGATGGGATGGGGAGGAAGGTAGAAGGGGGGTTCAGGATGGGGAACACACACACACCCATGGCTGATCCAAGTCAGTGTATGGTAAAAACCACTACAATATTGCAAAGTAATTAGCCTCCAACTAAAAATAATTAATTAATTTTAAAAAACTAAAAAAAAAAAAGCACAGTAGAGCAAACAATCATTACAATCCCTGAAGTTGATGATCTGGAAAGACTCACTTTCATGGTGGTATTTCACTTTAATATCAGTATTTAAAGCAAATCCCAGATTAGAATCACTATTGTATAAAACGGTGATAAAATTGTATATTCCACCCACCACAGAGAACTTCAGTATGGAATAATGAAGATAAAAGCATGATAGCTGAAGAATATTGGTAAAGAGAATTACTCAAATAGCCATCTGTTTGTTTCTTAAAAACTTACTCCAGGAGCTTCTGTGCATCATAGTATCCAATTGGATGAACAGGAATGTTTGGAAGACCGACAGCCTCTGTGATTTCACGTCTATAAGCATATTCTGAAAAAGTTAAACATATTTCTAATAAAAATGGAGTCCCTTTCAAAACGTTCGCTGTAAATCACACTAACGTGAAAGTCACTGTCATGTCCAACTCTTTGCAACCCCAGGGGCCATACAGTCCATGGAATTCTCCAGGTCAGGATACTGGAGTGGGTAGCCTTTCCCTTCTCCAAGGGATCTTCCCAACCCAAGGATCGAACCCAGGTCTCCTGCATTGCAGGTGAATTCTTTACCAACTGAGCCAAATCACTAAACACACTTTTAAATTGCATACACTAGAACTGTTAAAATTAAAAAGACAACTTCAAATGTTAACAAAAATGTGGTGCAGCTGAAACTCTCATACATTTCTTGTAAGACTGTATATACTCTTTACAGTCACTTTAAACAACTTCTTTGAAAATTAATGTTATGCAGAAAATTATACCCTATGGCACAACAACTACACTCTTAGTATTTACCCAAGAAAGACAGAAACATATGTTCACAGAAAGACCTGCACAAAACTGCTCATAGCACCTGAATCTGGATAGCCAATACTGGGAACCATCCTGCTGCTCATAAATAGGAGAATGAATAAGCAATTTATAGAGGAGTCCCATAATAGAATTCTATTCAGCAATTAAAGGGAAGGAACTATCAATACACATAATAAGATGACTAATCTCTACTTATACTGAGTGAATGCAGCAAGACAAATGATGAGCAAAAAAAAAAAATCACAAATTTTTCAATGACAAGACAATTAAACTAAGAAGGAAAAAGGATAACATGCTCTGTTTGTGGCAGTCTTTGCAAGTGTGCAATGTGCATCTGCATTGTACATTAACCAGACCTCCTCAAAGCAGAATAATATCAACCTCTGAGAAAAATGGATCCTTTCATCAGATTTCAGTATTGTCATTTTAAGGTTAATATTTCTTTTTCACACCATACATGGAGTCATATTGATCAAAGGCTTATTCTATACATGCATTACTGGATCAAAATATCTTTGGTCAATTTTATGTACAAGTCTAATCTGTCAGTATGATGCATAAATTCTTTTCTCAAAAACGTATAAAACTGCATCTCTAACTCCCAACCAGTGGAATAGTTCTCAGAGCTTCTGAGAATCTGTTCCCTGGGTTATACTCCTCAGTTTGGCATAAATAATATTCCCTTTTCTTTCTTCTTAGCTTGACTGCTACTTGATTTTCTGTCAACAAACAAAAGAACAGATATAATCTGATTCAATTTATATGAAGTTCAAAACCAAACTAATGAATGACAAAAGATATCAGAAAATGACTGCTTCTAGGGGTGAGGCTATGGTAAAAACTGACCAAAAATGGGCACCAGAGAACTTTCTGAAGTCACAGAAATGTCCTATATCTTAGAGTGACACAGATATATACAACTTTTTAATTTATTGAATTAACACTGAAGATCTGTACATGTTATTATATGTAAACTCTACCTCAAAATAAAAAGACACATCCTGTCATTTCTCCAGATTTAAGAAAAATAAAGGCTATTCTTCCATTTTTTTCCTCCAAAATTTCAAATCACAAGAAATTTATTGTTAATGTTCAGTTGCTCAGTTGTGTCTAACTCTTTGCAACCCCATGGACTGCAGCATGTCAGGTTTCCCTGTCCTTCACCATCTCCCAGAGCTTGCTCAAACTCATGTCCATTGAGTCAGTGATGCCATCCAACCATCTTGTCCTCTGTCATCCCCTTCTCCTCCTGCCTTTAATCTTTCCCAGCATCAGAGTCTTTTCCAATAAGTTGGCTCTTCACATGATATGGCCAAAGTATTGGAGCTTCAGCTCCAGCATCAGTCCTTTCAATGAATATTCAAGGCTGATTTCCTATAGGACTGACTGGTTTGACCTCCTTGTTGTCCAAGAGACTCTCAAGAGTCTTCTCCAACACTAAAGTTCAAAAGCATCAGTACTTCCGCACTCAGCCTTCTTTACTGTCTGATTCTGACATCCATACATGACTACTGGAAAAACCAGAGCTTTGACTAGACAGACCTTAGTTAGCAAAGTAATTTCTCTGCATTTGAATATGCTGTCTAGGTTTGTCATAGCTTTCCTTCCAAGGAGCAAGCGTCTTTTAATTTCATGGCTGCAGTCACCATCTGCAGTGATTTTGGAGCCCAAGAAAATAAAATCTGCCTCTGTTTCCATCTATTTGCCATGAAGGGATGGGACCAGATGCCATAATCTTAGCTTTTTGAATGTTGAGTTTTAAGTCAGCTGTGTCACTCTCCGCTTTCACCTTCAAGAGACTTTTTAGTTTCTCTTTGCTTTCTGCCACTAGGGTTGTGTCACCTGCATATCTGAAGTTATGATATTTCTCCCAGAAATCTTGATTCCAACTTGTGCTTCATCTAGTCTGGCATTTTGCATGATGTACTCTGCATGTAAGTTAAATAAGCAGGGTGACAACATACAACCTTGATGTATCCCTTTCCCGATTTGGAACCAGTCTGATGTTCCATGTCTGGTTCCAAATGTTGCTTCTTGACCTTCATACAGGTTTCTCAGGAGGAAGGTAAGGTGGTCTGGTATTCCCATCTCCTTCAGAATTTTCCGCAGTTTGTTGTGATCCACACAGTCAAAGGTTTTAGTGTAGTCAATGAAGCAGAAGTAAATGTTATTCTGGAATTCTCTTGGTATAGGTGATTGTAAAAGCTAGTCTTTTTATGGCAAAATGACATAATAATACATTACATGGGATTTTTTAAATTTAGAGCAATAATCAAAAAAAGGACAATGAATAGATAAAATAAGATTGACAAAATGGCATTTATTATCTCTATTTTTGTGCGTCAGACCTATTCCATAATAAAGAGTGAAATTAAAAGAAAAATAAGAAAGAATAGGGCACAAAAGGGAATTCAACAAGTAGAAGCCTCATAGGAATAACATTTCTACAATGTCATCTTTTAAATCTGAGCATAGTAAACAGAAATATTCCAGTTAAATATTTTATGTTCATAATTTTAGCTTTGTATAACAAACTAGAGTTTAGGAGAAGTTGCATTTTTCAAAACTTGGGAATAAAAAGGCTAAGTTAGTGAAGTTCAGGTAGACATATGATTTTATCACAGGATAATATGTATTGCTTAAAAAAAAACTATGACAATGTACTATGCTCAAAAATTTACAAAGCCAAACACATAAGCTTTAAAGGAGTCTATAATTAGATAGAAGGATCCAAGATGAAAAATAAATATGGAAATGCCACCAATACTTTGGTAACCTACTTTATCCAAGTTATAAACCTTCGTTAATTTATTTATTTATTTTCCTTTGTTAATTTTAAACCACACAAACTAAATGATGACAGATTTTTGTAAATGTCATCAAATAGCTGAGTACATTAAAAATATGCTCCAAGCTCCTTTGTTAATGATCTACTGTTTTACAGCAGGGCATTTCAGCATGAGACAAAAACATGGACTCTGGAGCCAAACTACCTGAATTTGAATCCCCACTCCTCACTTAGTGGTGTGATGAACAAGACAGGCTGTTTACTTCCTTACGGTTTCACATTCCTCCTGTCAAGTAGAGATAAGAGTACAACAAAGCCTATAGGGCCGTTAATGCATTAAAAAGCTAGCATTTTTGAAACACTCCTTGAAAGGGATCACTATTGTCTTTACACAGTAATGACACAATAAGCATTTTCCAGACTCTCTATTCAAAATATGCCATTTCAGGGATTTGTAGAATTTGTTTTACTGTCCCTTATTTACAATTAGAAATTTTAAAAAACTGTATATTGTCACCCTGCTTATTTAACTTATATGCAGAGTACATCATGAGAAACGCTGGGCTGGAGGAAGCACAAGCTGGAATCAAGATTGCCAGGAGAAATATCAATAACCTCAGATATGCAGGTGACACCATCCTTATGGCAGAAAGTGAAGAATTAAAGAGCCTCTTGATGAAAGTCAAAGAGGAGTAAAAAAGTTGGCTTAAAGCTCAACATTCAGAAAACTAAGATCATGGCATCTGGTCCCATCACTTCATGGCAAATAGATGGGGAAACAGTGGAAACAGTGAGAGACTTTATTTATTTATTTTTGGCTCCAAAATCACTGCAGATGGTGATTGCAGCCATGAAATTAAAAGACGCTTACTCATTGGAAGGAAAGTTATGACCAACCTAGACAACATATTAAAAAGCAGAGACATTACTTTGACAACAAAGGTCCATCTACTCAAGGCTATGGTTTTTCCAGTAGTCATTTATGGATGTGAGAGTTGGACTATAAAGAAAGCTCGGTGCCGAAGAATTGATGGTTTTGAACTGTGGTGCTGGAGAAGACTCTTGAGAGTCCCTTGGACTGCAAGGAGATCCAACCAGTCCATCCTAAATGAAAACAGTACTGAGTGTTCATTCGAAGGACAGACGTTGAAGCTGAAACTCCAATACTTTGACCACCTGATGCAAAGAGCTGACTCATTTGAAAAGACCCTGATGCTGGGAAAGATTGAAGGCAGGAGGAGAAGGGGATGACAGAGAATGAGATGGTTGGATGGCATCACCAACTCAATGGACATGAGTTTGGGTAGGCTCCGGGAGTTGGTGTTGGATAGGGAGGCCTGGCGTGCTGCGGTTCATGGGGTCGCAAAGAATCGGACATAACTGAGAGATTGAACTGAACTGGAAAAATTGTGAAATCCATTAATTGGGAGAGGGCATTTGTTAATACTTGGCACAAAACATGATCTGATATAAACTAATTTGGCAGCAAGATCTGACTTGAACAGACATGACTATTTATATTATTTATGTACCCTCTGCTTAAAATGATTATTCATACATTTTACTATAAAATATTTACATGTTTGCTTCCCACATTTTGTCCCAGCTTCCTATGTGAATGTTATGCAATAAGGTATATGAACCATCTTACTTTTAAATATCTGATAATGTCTGCTTTTCAAAACCTACCAGATGCAAGGGTTCCAAACAAGGGATAAAAGGACCCAAACCAGTAATTTTCCGAGTTCAAAACCCTTTAATTTATTCTTAGATGCAAAGACAGTAAGAAAATGACATACTTTATCCTTTTGTCAAAGGAAATCTTTTGATAAAATCACTTCAAAATGTTAAGTTTCTGTGATGACTGAAGCTTGATCACTCACCATTTGCTGGGTAGCCAGGTGTGAGAGGGTCTCCTGCACCATTAAGATTTAAGATATTTCCACGCTGAACACCACCTCCAGGAAGATTCCAACCATCTGGATAGGCCTCCACCCCAGGAGCAAAGTAATCAGCAGGGTCTGAGTACAAAATGATCCCTCTGGCCCCAGCTAGCTGGGCATTTTTAACCTGGAAAACAGTGCTTCTTATTTTAGGTTGGTTATTTGAAATTACACTTAAATAAGTAGCTAAAGCTTATCTTCAATCCTTATCTTTAATCCTTATGCTTACAACAAAGGACATCTCACAGAGAACTGGTTTTGTCTTTTTCTTACGCAAACTCTAAAAACTAGCTTCCAGGGCTGGATTAGCTCTCAGAGAAGATTTTTTAAATGTACATGTCAGTGGTAACAGGTACCCGTTGTTTCCTTCCTCTAGTCTAGAAGCACAATAAGCAAGTAGATTTCACAGACGAGATTCCCATTTCTTCTATGGTTGAAAGAGAATATTTTTTAAATTAATTTCCCACAAGAGGAAAAAAAATCAAGTGTATCTGATTCCTTGTGACCCCACGGTCTGTACCCACCAGGCACCTCTGTCCATGGGACTTCTCAGGTAAGAGTACTGGAGTGGGCTGCATTTCCCACTCCAAGGGATCTTCTCAATTCAGCGATCGAACCCCTATCTGTGGCATCTCCTGCATTAGCAGGCACAATCTTCCCATGCAGCAATCACTGTGCTGCCTGGGAAGCCCCAGTTCAAGTGCTGGTAACTTTCAAAACTGCTGTGCATAGATTGGCTTGTCTCATTACCTCTAACAAAGAATTAACACCAAAATTTAATTTAGTAAATATTTCCAAAGATAATATTTAAAGATACTAAAGACTAATAATAAATCCAATGCACGCTACTTCCTAGACCACAGGGACAATGTGTAGGTATGGAAAAACCTGAGCTGTTCTCCTTGAACACTGGCCAAATTCCAATGACCCAGTTTAAAACCTGCCTATAAACTAGCACATGTACCCTCCCCATTAGGCAGGAATGGTAAAGAGTATGGGAAGATCATGGTCATCAAAAAATTTTAAGGATGTGGTTCTACCCATGTTAAGATACAATATGAAAAACAGAAAGTGTTAGTCCCTCAGTCTGACCCTCTGTGACCCTATGGGCTGTAGACCACCAGGCGCCTCTGTCCACAGGATTCCCCAGGCAAAAACACTGGAGTGAGTAGCCATTCCCCTCTCCAGGGGATCTTCCTGAGCCTGGGATTGAGCCCAGGTCTCCTGCATTGCAGGCAGTTTCTTTACCGTCTCAGCCACCAGGAAAGCCCAAGATACAATATAACTTTTTATTTTTATTGAAAAGAATAAAAGAGAATTTTGGGGTTTTTTTACCTTATTTCCTCTGAAAATTTTCCCATATCTGGCAATCAGAATCTTCCCAGAGCAATTGATTTTCATGTCCCGCTCTAGTTTAAAGAAGTCTTCAGTTCGTGCATAGTTAACATACACTAGGTCACCCTGTTGAGAACATAGATGACTTAGTACAAGAAAGATTTCATAACAGAGATTTCTTGGCATGAAGATTGTTTCGCGTTTTTGAAAGAGGAAAGAAGCAAGAGTACGTAAGAGGGTCAAAAAAGCCTCTGATAAGAGATTCAAGGGAGAAATGAACTTGAATTGAGAAGACAATTAGCTGGGTAAAGACTTATGAATTAAATATTGTTTTGTGTCAATGTCTCCTCTGTAGTGACTATAAAACTATAGAGAAGCATTCCCCAGAAAAATGCACATACACGCTGCCCCATGCAATCTGGAGGGAGCCAGGTACCCTAGGCTAAAAAGCCCTTGATGAGAGCTTTATTCTCTTGGAAGTACATTCACAATGCATCTTCACACAACCAGGTAAGAAATAATTGTCAGGTAACACCACTACTTTACAAATTTGGCTTCATATCATTATAATGATCACAAACAAGTCTCTGGAGTCTCAACATTATCACTTGTAAAATGGCCTGTTAAGATTAGATCAGGGTTCTTCACACACTCTTTTTTTTTTTTGCTTACCTACTCCTTAAATTAATTTTGAAAAGCAATGCATCTCTCCTTTATTTTTAGGTTCAGATCTGAAATTGTTTGTCATATCTTTAAGTTGCCATAAAGAATGCAATTTCCAGCACATTATAAATATTAACATTTTCAGAAGCAATTTTACCTCTTTTATTTATATCCAAAAGAATTTAAGTACTATAATGACTTATTATTCAACATTCATTGTAAAGCCACACTCTTCAGTCAGAATTTTATCAACACGTTTTCTCCTTGAACTCGTATTTTCCCCCTTGCCTAAAGCATCTTACTATATACTAAGGTAAAATATGTTTCTACAGGACACAGGGTGTCCTGCCTAGATTCCCCTTCATTGAAGACGTCCTCGCTCCAGAGAAGGAAGGCTCTCTGCAGGCCGTCTTCAAAGTCAGTGCTTGCTCAAGATCAGCTACACACAGCCACTCTGCTCAAGGTCATGCTCTTCCAGGATACACATGTTCAATGACTGATCAGTGTGGGAACAGAAAAATCTGGACATCTTTGTCCAGCTCAGGGCATTCTGAAGGGCTGTCCTGACTCCAGAGAAGCCCACTGGGTCAGCTGAGGCTGTCCTTGAGCTGGCATTGAGGTGCAATTTCTCCCTCTGTCTGTTCCAGCTTCCTTCCCCTCCCTGCCACAGATATTGATCCCAAGAGAACACTCCTTAATTAACATCTAGCATGGCAAATTCCATTTCAGTTTCTGTTGCCTATAAATCTGGACAATGCTTGTAAATCTTAATCACTGCCAAACCTGTCTTGATTAAGAACGCATGTGTATAGTGTTTAAAAATATTTATTTCCTATGACAAGCTGTACATGTTAAGAAAATTCTTCAAGTAACTTGCTATTATAATTATTAGCAGTATCAAAGTGAGTCTAAGCATCATTACAAACTTTTATAAACAACGCCTACGCATAAAATTTTGCTTGAAATACAACTTTTAGTACTATGGGATGTTAAAACATGAGGTCATGGATCTATGGATGAATAAATTATTTCCAGAATAAGTCAGGACTATCAGTTTTATTCACATTTCTCACTGTTAGACATGTTTTGAGAAATTTTAGGATATGAGTGGGAAAAAAAACTCGTTATAGAATTTTCCCTGAATCATTTTAACTCTTTCCAAGTTACAACCCCTATATCTCACACTGATCTGTTATCCAAGTTAATTCTAATGGTATTAGCTGGAAACTCAATTAGACCCATCTTTAATTTTGTTCAACTGTAAACCATTTGACTTGACAAATTTCTGTTACCGAGCTATTAGAAGCTTTCACTAGCATCTCTTTGTTTGGAGGCCTAGAGATTTTTTTTTTTTTTTTTTTTTACAACTCAGAGATATGTTTCAGGATAGATGAGTGATGTCTCTCATTCATAAAATAAGAAATAAATACTTGTAAATCAGGGCGGTGGAAACAGGGGACCAGCAGAGCCTTACCACAGGCTAGTTCTCAATTCCATGAAGAGTCCACTGAGAAACAAATAATGCAACTTTTATTTTAAATGATCCTATATCTGCCTTTGGAAAGTCTTTACATACCCAAGTGTTTGAAGTCCCCCATCCTACACTATTTCTAATATCCTATTCCTGTCTCACACTATTTCTAGTGTCCCATCATTTTATTTTGGTTATTCTTTTCCTCTTTGACTATGTCTCATAACATGTGCACAACAAATTTATAATGTATTGCAGTAAGGTTGTTTCCAAGCTGACTCTCGGATTCATTCCACAAATATGTTGAAGACATATCATTCCAGGAACTGCAGACATCCCTGTCTTTGAAGAAACTTATGTTCATGTGGAAAGCAGAGACAATAAATCATAAAAGTAATAAGCAAATTGTATACAATATTAAAAGGTGCTGAGTTCTGTAGAGAAAAAAAATCTAAGTTTAAATATAGTAAGCAAACATGGACCTTGTACTCAGTTACCTGCCATTTCCAAAAAAAATGAAGAAAGCTTATTGAGAAAGTGACATATGAATCTTTGCTTCAGGAAAAGGATTACTTTTAGCTACTATTTTTCTTCCCAAGATCGATGCAAGATTAATAAACTATTGATGGCAGCACTGTATGTCTGGTTTATAATCATTAGCCTTCTCTAGAGCACACTTTTATTCTAACTGTGAATACACAGCCATTAACCAATTTGGTTCCAGTGAATTCTATTTAGCATAAATGTTCTACTTGAAATTTATTCATATTTAATATCACCAACTTTGGGAAAACTGACTACTTCTTTAAATGCCTGTAAATTGTAGCTACCTTTTAATCTGCACAACTCACAAAACAAATTAGGATGGAGAAGGGACAGGAGAAGAAATTAGTTTGAAAATGACAGAAAACTTTGAAAATGAAAACAAGTGTGGACAGACAGGTCCTCTTGGCACTTCACAAATGCGAGCTGTCATTGCTAGTTAGAAAAAATCTTTGTTTTCAGACAATGACCTTCTTGTAAAATTTACACTGCACAATTGTTCTATAACTGGAAATAATTAACAATGTTGCACTGTTAGAATTTCCACTTCTTTCAAGCTTCCATCTTCCTGCTCTTGTTAATACAGACAGAATTGGGACATAAGACCAGTGGTTCTCAAAGCATGGTTCCTGAACCCACAGAGTCAACACCATCTAGGACCTTACCAGAAACAAACTCTCAGACTTCACCCAAGATCTAGTGAAATTTAGGGGGTGTGAATCAGAATCTGTGTTTTATAAGCCCTCTAGATTATTGTGACATAAGAACCACTGAATTAAACTATAATTACAGACATTGTTGAATTGCTAATTTCAAATAACCTGAAGCAAAACTTCCCTGATAGCTCAGTTGGTAAAGAATCCACCTGCAATGCAGAAGACCCCAGTTCAATTCCTGGTTCGGGAAGATCCCCTGGAGAAGGGATAGGTACCCACTCCATATTCTTGAGCTTCCCTTGTGGCTCAGCTCGTAAAGAATCCACTTGCAATGTGGGAGACCTGGGTTCGATCTCTGGGTTGGGAAGATCCATGGAGAGGGAAAAGCTACCCTCTCCAGTATTCGGGCCTGGAGAATTCCATGGACTGTATAGTCCATGGGGTTGCAAAGAGTCGGACACGACTGAGCCACTTTCACTTTCAGAGGATAGGGCCACACAAGATGAATGGGTCATGGTGGAGAGTTCTGACAAAACGTGGTTCACTGGAGAAGAAAATGGCAAACCACTTCAGTATTCTTGCCTTGAGAACCCCAAACTAACAAAACAACACAATTAGATAGGCAAAATTTAGAAAGTTATATAACCTCAATTGTTGATGAAAATGTGAGGAAAAAGGAATACTCATATGTAGTGTTGTACGGAGCAATAAACTGCTGCAGTCTGAACATTGTGAAATCAACTATTACTTACAAACCAGCAATCCCACAACTGGTTTACTATACACAGAGAAAGCCTTGCAAGCCCATACAGGGACACGTATGAGCACATGCTCTCCAACACTGTTTGTGGTAATTTAGATTTAGAGGCAAACAACCTGTTTGCCAATAAGAGAATGGATAAGCTACATGCGGTGTGCACATTAACATGGGATACTATGCAACAGTAAAAAGTAACAAACTACTCTGACATAAAATAGATTTTTTAAAAATAGGTAATTGACAACAGTCATGGACCAAGATCTAAGGTATAATACTATTTGCATATATTCAAAATATACCAATCGCTAATAAGCCCATGTTTTTATAAGAATACATACATTCCTAAAAGTATAAATACATTACAGATGGTGGCAGGGTGTAGGGGATGTGGAGAAGAGGAATGAGATTGAAAATAAGGATAAAAGATGAAAGGAAAGAAATTAAATTAGGAATTTTACATGGACCCATGATGGTAATGTGCCTTACCCAGAAGGTAAAGTCTATGTAATCTCTAGACACCTGAGATCTAAAATATACTATCTCTTCATTCCCAGCTTTTATATCCTTTATTTCTATGTCATGTCAATTATGAAATGACTATAATGACTGTAAGCGACCTATTTATGTGCAAATTGGGGGGAGAATTTTTCTAATATTGTGCCATTAACTATGGTGTTCACTACTCATTTGAAGCAAACTTCATACAACTGGTAGAAAATATTCTAAACCTGTGAGTTTTTAAATATGTTAATCAAATGCACTAGAAAAAAATAAAAAATAGTATGTTTTTTAACTTTACATATTAAAAAATCTAGCATTGCCTAATATTAAATCATAGGCTTAATAATTAATTAAAAACATAGGTTTAGTGCCTATGTTTTTGCAATAAACATTAACTGACTGGTGAAGTGTTTTAGTCATTCAGTTGTGTCTGACTCTGGAACCCCTTTGACTGTAGCCTGGCAGGCTCCTCTGTCCATGGCATTCTCCAGGCAAGAACACTGGAGTGTGCTGCTATTTCCTTGGAGCTTTAAGTATCAATTCAGTTCTAAATGCAAATTTTTTACTAGGGATGTTTCTGATGATAGTCAAGTGTTTATCTCTCTATTGAGTGATACTTCAATATTACAACTTCTTGGAATATCCTAGGTACCTCAAACTCTGTATGTCCAAAACTGAATCTACCTGATGTCAAATACTATAGCAGGAGAGGTAATATTTCAAAAGACTATAATAAATTATATTCAACTCTTTCAAGTTTAGCTTTCTTATAATAAACAAAGTACTATCCAAGAATCTGGGGATCTACTATGAAAACTCAGATAATAAATATGCACACTGCCTTATTAAGTAAACCATATTAATTTTCTAAAAAGGATATTTGTACTCTTCATTTGAAAATGGCAACTATTTCAAATTCTCATTCAATTTCTTTATAAAATTAATCCAGGTCTTCCAATGGTAGCAAGATATGTAGTATTTTCATATAATGGAAATTAATTGGCAATAAAAAAGAAAAACCTATGGATAAATGCAAAATATGTAGATTTTCACAGGTGCTATACTTAGGGAAAGAAAATAGACAAATGCTATCAATTCCATTTATATGAATTTCTAGTATAGGCAAAACTAATCAAAGGTGGCCAAAAAAAAAAAAAAATCAGGACAATGACTGCCTTGGGAGTGTGTGGGGCTGACTGAGAACGGGCTTAGAAGTACATTCTGAAGTGACAGTAATATTCTACAAGTAGATGGTGCTTTAATTACATAGGTGTATGCATTTGTCAAATAAATGTACACTTTGGATTTCCCCCTTCTCAGTGCGGTAAATTTTATACTAAAAAACACTATGAACACAAAATGTATATTCCTTCTTATTCCTAAGAAATTCTATTTCTTAAATGTAGAAAAACATAAATTTGGATTACATCAAAAACCTCAATACCCCTTTAATTATTGCCTGCATGTGCAAGGAAGTTCTGTTTGTTACTTTTATCACACGCATTTTTACCTCCGGCATTCCTTGTGGAGAAAAGGCGCTAAAGGGTGGCACGACGTCTGAGACGTTTTCATATCCGGGAGGAGGCGGCTCAAATAACGATGTGTTAAAAATCTAGAGAAGCAAAACATAAATCAGAAGCAAATCAGGTAAAGCTCAGTTACTACAATCAAGCAAAGAAATATATATCATCTCTTTCGCCAGGAGAGGGTTAATCAAGACTTCTGTATTTTAAAGATGCAGATCAAACAGCCAGTCCTGTGCTAGAAGCTGTGAGGAGTTCATGGGGTGAATAACCTACAGACTTAGAGGTTCTACAAGCACCAGCTTTTGATTTAGAAGGAAAACTTCACTTTCCAAATAAAACAATAACATCATGTAGTGTTATTAGTTGGAGAAGGCAATGGCACCCCGCTCCAGTACTCTTGCCTGGAAAATCCCATGGATGGGGGAGCCTGGTGGGCTTCAGTCCATGGGGTCACTAAGAGTCGGACACGACTGAGCGACTTCACTTTCACTTTTCACTTTCACACATTGGAGAAGGAAATGGCAACCCACTCCAGTGTTCCTGCCTGGAGAATCCCAGGAACTGGGGAGCCTGCTGGGCTGCCGTCTATGGGGTCGCACAGAGTCGGACACGACTGAAGAGACTTAGCAGCAGCAGCAACAGTATTATTACTCACTTATAAAAATGCTAAACTAATTACTTATAAACAAATTAAAGGTTAAATTCAATTCTAACCAAACATAATATTATTTTTCAAGTGTATCACTGACACTGTTAAGTGGGAATCAATATTATTTTACTTTCCAAACTACTAAAAGAAATATAATTAATAAAATTAACCATTACCCCACCCCCAAAAAAGAAGAAAACAAAAAAAAAAGAAAAGAAAAAGGAACATTAGGGGGAAAAAGTAAAAGCAAAAATCATGTAAGTATTATTACTGTAAGTCAGTAATAACAATTTTTTTAATTTTTAAAAAAAGCTTAGTATGTCAGACGAGATAAATTCAACTGTGTATCATTTTTCAAGAAGTGATTTAAACATATGATCACAGTAAGTCTGAAAGTAACTATGCAGAAAAAGAAACACTAAGCAAATACTGTTTATATCTAATGGAAATGCTCCAAACTACAAGATGTAGAAATTGACAGAATTCAAAACAAAAATAAAAATAATCCACCATTATGGTGAGAAAATCTAATATTTGTTTCCCAGTAATTAATAAAAATAGACAAAATGAGAGCACATCAAGGATAAAGGATATTTTCACCAATTAACAAATTTTAACTAATGAACAAATATAAAATTATTAAACTCAACAACTCAAAATATTTTTTTTCAAATAAGAAGAGAACATTTATAAAAATTGATGACATAATAGACTGTAAAGGAACAGTTGCAAAGGTTTAGTGTCATATGAATTGCAATTATTTGATCACAATGTAGTTAATTTAGAAAATCAGATCTTATGAGATCTAGCTGAAGTAGTTCTTAGAAGGAAATGTATGGTTTTAAATACTCATATTAGAAAAGAAGAAAGGTCCAACATCAATAAATTAAGTATTCAATTGAAAATTTACAAAGAATAGCAAAATAGAAACTAGGAAGGTAAAAGGATAACTTAAGAAAAAAATGTAATACAAATAAATAATATTAGGAGTAGAAAAACAGGCATATCTATAGATCTTGCAAAAAAGATAGTAAGAAAGTACTAGGAAGAACTATGCCAATAATTGAAAACTTAGATGAAATGGAAAAATGCATTTAAAAAATAATTAAAACTGACATACGAGTGCATTTTAAACAAATCTAAATAGTCCCATAACAAAAAAGAAATTGAATCAGTAGCTTAAAATCTTCCATAAAACAAAGTATCAAAACCAAGTGATTTTCCTTTGATTTGAAATACTAAAAGATTTTTTAAATATAACACAACCTATTTCAGAGATTAAAAACTCATTTTATAAGGCAAGTATAAGCTAGAAATTATAACCAAATAAGCAAATTGCAGAAATACAGGCCAAACATGTTATTGATATAATAAATGTATACAGATATGAGTTGAAAACTCTACTACAGACTATTATACATTTCAAAAATGTAAATTAATCTATTATATCATTTATTATAATCATCATTATGAAAAAGAAAACTTATATGCTCATCTCAAAAATTAGCCAGAAAAAGAAAAAAGTTCTGATAAAATTCAATATAAATTCATGACAAAAAAGTCTTCGTGAACTTGAAAAGTGAATTAGTGCACACTGCGCTAAGTCGATTCAGTTGACTCCGATCTCCGTGATCCCATGGACAGAGAGCATACTGGAGTGGGTTCCCATGCCCTCCTCCAGGGGATCTTCCCGACCCAGGGATCGAACTCACGTCTCTTATATCTCCTGCATTGGAAAGTGGGTTCTTTACCACTAGTGCCACCTGGAAAGCCCTGAATTAAGGTAACCTGACATAAATATCAAAATTAAGGTGAAACATTAAAGACATTCAAGTCAAGGACACGTGCTGTCTTCACTTCCTTTCAATATTAAACTATAGGTCCTGGCCAGTGCAGTAATTTAAAGGTGCTGGGAGATGGACAGTGAATCTGAGCTGACACTGTACTAAAGCACCAGTTACCTACTTCAGATGCTGACAGAATCTAAAATGAAACCAAATCAACTATTACTCTTCAAAAATTCCCACATCTTCCATTTTTCCTGTAATTTTTCTCTGGTCCACATAGAGAACAAACTGAACTGAATCACTGGGAAAAATTCTAAGAAAAACTATGCTAAAGTGCAATAAAAATCCATCTCAAGACAAAGTCATCACATCAGCAAGTCTTTCAGCCAAGGGAGTACTCAAGCTGGTCTCACTTGATTTGCCTTTATGGTAACCTTCAATTTTACAGCATCACTGAGCAGGTGGATTTCACATCAAGTTTATGAGTTATTCCAACTGGGAAAAGTTTCTTACAGTCAAGGAAATGACTCTTTTGGGTGACTTTATCAAAGACAGACAATACACCAGTGCACAACATTCACTATCCAACATTCACTAACATAGCCTCAAACTATGTATTCTGAGTATAACTAAAATAATTTTGGTTTACAAATTTCTATTTAACTTTTACAACATAAAAAGGCAATATATATATATAGTTCAATCTATATGGCACATTGTTCCTACATAAATAAGAGAAATAATTCATAAATATGTGTTGAAAACATTTCTGGTAGAATCCATAAAATATTAACCCTATTTGTTGTCTGTGGGAAGGGGAACATGTCTGTGTCATGCGGGACAGCAAAGTTGGCAGTTTACCTAGCTTGGCTATGAACGGTGAGTCACGTTAATTGATCTGGGAGATGGGGACCCAGTAAGAGAGCATCTGTAGTTGGGGCAGAGGGGTAAGAATAGAGCTGAGCTGTCCCAAGGTCAAAAGAAAGTGCCTGAGTCTGAAACACAAGCAACACAAGCACATCATTTAAAGAAGCAGAGGTAAATATCAAAAGAATCAACTCAGGGCTGAACAGTGATTCCCTCGGGGAAGAGGGAAATAGGAAAAAAGCAAGGCCCTTCGGAGAACGGTGTGAGTATTCACGTGCAGGTATAACTGGGAAAAGAACAAAACTGAATTGATACAACTTTCAAAAAAGTTAATAAGCTTTTGGCAGCTAACCCCATTCAGGAAAACCTCCAAAATGAAACTTCTACATTATATGTTCATATGACGGGACAAGCTTTAGAAATTTCATAAATGCTTATAATAGCAAAAATGAATAATGCAATAGAATAAAAGCAAAGGTAGGGATGAAACTGGGAAATGCAAAGGAAAAAAAGAGAAGAAAAGTGAAAGTTTGTTATTTTCCTCATTGTACACAATCACCAAATTTGAGTGATCAAATTTGGTTTAAGTACATGTATCTTTTTTCCCTAAGTACATGTATTTTTTTTTAACCTTAATATTTATTTTTTAATTTTTTTAATTTTACAATGTTGTATTGGTTTCTGCCATACAACAATGCAAATCAGTCTTAATTACACATACACGTCATCACAGAGCACCAGACTGGGCTCGCTGTGCGACATAGGGGCTTCTCACCAGCTGTTCCTCTTACACCCGATAGTGTATACATGTTGATGCTACTTTCTCCATTCGTCTCACTCTCTCCCTCCCCCACCGTTTCCACATATTTTTTTTAATATTACTGATATTTTATTATGTGATCAAATACTCTTCCTAAATATACTTTTAAAGACTTTTAATAATTATATAGCTATGCCACCACTTATAAAGGTTATGGAATCTTTTTTTTTTAAGGTTATGGAATCTTATGGAGTATATTGGTATCCCCCATATCAACCTTAAAAAATATTTTTATAATTTTGAAATGGCTTGATAGTATTTTTTAAAGTTAAACTGTATTAACTACTATAATTTAAAAGAGTAAATATGGAAAGTTTCAACTCATATTAGGAAATTTACCATGGGATTATATCACTGACTGCAAAATAGCATATTAATCATTAAGAAAAGGCTGATCCATTAGTCAATCAGAGGAGGTGATTAAAACTTTTTATGTACAAAAATCACATGACATTTTGAGCTGACCAATCAAACTGGATACATTTGAAGCTATATGCAATTTAGAAGGTCCAGCAAAGGGGAGTGAATAAAGCTATCGAGAAGAAAAGGGCTATTTTAGATAGGAATATGGTAGCTCTAAGGCAAATAGTGATGAATATATGAGTTATATTTTATGAGCTTTCATACTGAATATATATCATGATATGAAATATCTCAATTATCTGTATCATCTTCTTTTCCAATTATGTGCCCTAACTAGCAAACAAGATTATAAATTTTTATTATAGATATAATTCTATAGTATTTCTCTCCAAATTCTCTTCCTTCCAAATGCCCACACCCAAGTTCTGGGCACACAGCTGAATACATGATCACAGAAAATACAATCATGAATTACCAATAAAAACATACTGGCTCAAACAGCACATCTCTGAATTTCCTAGCATCCTCAAATTGGTGCATGATCTTCTATCATCTGAACCAATCAAAAGTGTATCTAATTTAGCTGTAATTTACTAACATAACATATTTTGTTAGTGAACAATAGTTAAAAAGTAGAAAATAGCAACTGTCATCAAGTATCAATTTCTCAGAATCTTTTCAATATCACATTAAATTCAAACATCATTAAGAAAGAGTTGGCACCAGTAGTAACACCATTAAAGGCATCATTCACAAGTGTCAATATTGACTTCTACCAGCGTTTGGGGATGGCACAGGGCATTATTTTACAGAAGATATTTCAAAAGAGAAGATGAGGGAGCTTAATTTTTCTTTCTTTTTACCTCATTTCCACCTTCATCAATTATTGAGATGTAGTTGGGAAGAGTCTCATTTGGATAGGACAACAGGACATCATAATGGGCTAACTCAACAGAATCCAAGCCAAATTCTTTCCACTGAGCTTGAATTTGCTTTGCAAGCTGGAAGTTTTGTTCTGTTCCAGCTAAATGTGGTATCCGTGTAAAATTACTGTTGAACAAAAATTGAAAGTGGTTAGAAATTGTTTAGTCAGCCTTTGTCTTAAATCAACAACAAAATAAGGCAGGTTTACATTAAAAAAAATACTTTGAAATGTTACACCTTAAAAAAACAAAGTGGCACCATTACTGCATCATATAGATTTTAAAGTGTGTTTTAAAATCTTCACCTCTAATTTGTACTCATTCAAGAGAAAAATCAGAAAAACCGATCTTTGTAGAGAATTGGTATGTGTACACCTGTAGATGAATGTCTCTATATTAGATGAGGAAAGTGTTATATTCTTTCCTTAAGACTCATGCATATTTGAAATTTCATGGAATTATCTATTTATTTCACCTTGTGAAATATAACTGGAAAGCAAAAAACATTTTCAACCAAAGATCAAGCTGTGACATTTCAAGAACTACTGATAATTACATTTATTTTTAAATAATGAACATTATAGCCAAGTGAGAAACCTTTTGATTAGCAGCCATTTTAAATCGTCTTCTTTAAGAGGTAATTTGAACATATTTACACAAGCTCAAACTGAATCTTTTGTATTCCATTCACCATGCATTATAAGTATAATACTAAAAATCAACAATGAGAATTAGTCTGACCAAGAATATCTTTAACAAATAACAAATAAACTATGTGGCTAAAATTTTAGCTACCACAAATATTTTCAAGAATAGACTAATTTCTCATTTAATATGTGTAGATACTGGGGCTTTTGTTTTAAATTTCTCTTTCTTGGAAATTTGTTGTTTCCTTGAAGATTCAGTTCACTGTTATTTTCAATTTAAATCCTTTCAGAAAAAAAAAATCCCATATGACAAAGCATCATGTGTCATGAAATGATATTTATTCATTTCTAGCTTATAAATGTCTTGAGCTTCATGTATTTCTCATTCTAATTATGTAGGTTTTTCTAAACTCAACCTACTTCCATTCTTAAAGTGATTAAAAAAAAAAAGAATAACCAACATAGCTATAGTCATCCTAATTTTAAGTGTTGAATCTACTGTATATATTGATAAAAAATAAGGGAGGAAGGGGAGTCCTGGAATTAATTTTATAATTAGAGTAAAATCATTTAAACTTTTATTTACAAAAACAGTATTACAATTCTCGTTTAATAAATATTTAGATGTTTAAAACCTTATATAGGATTTCTAATGTGTATTTGCAAAATAAAGTAATAAAAAGAACACAATTTTAAGAGGCAGCTGAGGCATCTATGCATCTCCTCATCGACTTGGAAAGAAAATATTACAAGCCAACATGTTGCTATTTTATTCCCTATTACACAAATCCAAACTGCAACTAAAACAGATGCAAAGTATGCAAATTTCCTGAAGTCATAGCTATAACCCTATTCTTACATGAAAGAATTGTTATGGGAGCCTTGACCCTGCCCTCACACACACACACACATACACACACACACACACACATAGGAGATCATTATCAAACTTTATTAGTGAAATGACTCCCCTGAAACTAAGTTCCCCTGCCAAGTTCATGATGAACCTCTCTATCCAAAAAGTCTTATTCCTTTTTCCCATTCGGTCTCTATTCCTGTCAGGATTAAGGAGTGTCAAAGAAAAAGGGGGACTGAAACCAAGCAGTAGCTCCAAGGGCCCTCCCAGATACAAAAGCCCCACAGTGGTTTATTTTTTGCAGTAAAAGGCTTTAATCTCCTAGGCTTTCCCTGAGTTCCAAAGAGCAGACACAAGCAATTACTATTATGGAAGTCAGAGAATACAGAAACAAAGGAAAAGTGGTAAAGTGAGAAAAGTAATGATAGTTTAAACAATATAACAATCTGATGCATATCTTTGAGCTGTTCTGCAGAAACTGAGAACCCCAGATAGATGGAGGATGGTGACTGCTTGCTGACCACAGGACATAGACTTGAGACTACTTAGAACTACAAGGTTGATGATTCAGATTTCTGAAACATCATCTGGTTACCTCATCACCAACCAGTCAGAAGAAAGTCCATGAGCTACAACCAGCATCTCAAATGTTGTCTTTAAAAACCCTCCCCTTGAAAGCCATCTATGATTTCTGGTCATTTGAGTATGAGGTGTCTGTTCTCTCTATTTGGCACCCTATAGTAAACACTGTACTCCTTCACCTCAACCCAGTGTCAGCAGATTGACTTTGCTGCCCAGTAGGCTAGCAGACCCAAGTTTCATCTGGTAACATGATGAGTGAAATTCCTGGTAAAAGTTTTGTTGTTATCAATTGACATACAAGAAGCATGCTATGATCAGCGTTAGAAAGCATTCATTTGGAGAAAAGTTGATCCTAAAAATGACGAGTAGGAAAAAAGACTTGTTTCCAAGGATAAATAAAATCAATTGGCACAAAATCAGTGTACTACAGGTTTTGCCACTCTCTTCTTGTATGATCCTGGCCATGTCTTAAATTTCTCATTCATTGTGCATTGCTTAGTGGCTCAGCCATGTCTGACTCTTTAAGACCCCCATGGACTGTAGCCCACCAGGCTCCTCTGCCCATGGGATTCTCTAGGCATAATACTGGAATCGGTTGCCCTTTCTTCCTCCAGGGGATCTTCACAACCCAGGGATGGAACCCGAGGCTCCAGTGTCTCCTGCATTGCAGACGACAGGATTCTTGGCCCTCTGAGCCAGCAGAGAAGCCCTCTCATTCATACAGGAGAAAATTGCTTCCTCACTAATACACAAAGATCTGAGGCTCAATGAGACAACTGGTAATAAGCAGAAGTTCCTATTTTTTTGCTTTAATCAATTGAGAAATGTGACACTATTTCTTGACCTACTAGAATATCAAGTTATTTTTTATTTGAATAATTTACTAACTATCCAAAATAGCTAACATCATGCATTTAAAAAATAGGCATATACATCTCTGTCTGGCTAGAAAACTTTAAATATGCCCTAAGTATCACTATGTCATCTCAATTAATAAAGGGAGCTATTGATGTATGTTTTAATACACTACATTGGGTTTACGAATGAACAATGCTTAGAGACATTAGGTGACTTAAAGACAACCAGTGAAAGGTCGAACTTGTATTCAAATGCAGATCAGTAAAATTCTAAAACATTCCTCTAAAATAACCTTGTCTTTCAGAATAAGTGGAGGAAGAATGCAAAATAATGAACAAATCTGAGACTTTAACCAGGTGTTACAAAACAAAAGGAAAACATAGGACAACCTTACATGCCAAGGGAGACTGAAAAGGCAGCCAGCCCCTCCTTAATCGTCCCAGTCAGAGTCAAGTAACCTCGAAACACTGGAGAATCTTCAGCAGTAAAGCAAAGGGTCAGAAAAGGGGAGAAGCCACATCTGAGCCTTTACTGACCCCTGACCTAAGGGTATAAAAGACTGAACAGCTCCAATGGACAAATAGCAAACTGGAATTATGGGGAGTTAGGAGACTTCTGGAGATTCTGTGGCCCGCAGAAGGGTGAGTGGGGGTTCTGTTCAGCTCTTTCTGTATTAATGGTGGAAATTCTTGAGTTCTAGATGATGCCAAGCATGGCCCTGTGGGGTTTTGGGCATGGAGGCCTTTTGGTCCCCCACTTCTATAGGCAAGACTCTACCTTCATGACCTTCCCTGAGTTCCAAAGGGCAGACTCAAACAGCTGCTAAGCAAGAGAGAACAGCCAGGAAACCACCTGAGATGTGGTGAGGTTAAAGGAACCAGAAAAACTCATCAAGTTTAGAAGACCCAATCACCTGAGACCCTGCACACATCCTAACCTTGTCACTTTGCAGAAGAATGCTAATACCTTGATCCTTGTCACATAACCCTATCTGACTATTTAACCTCTTCCATTCTCCAGAGTTCCCTGGTAGCTCAGATGGTAAAGAGTCCGCCTACAAGGCAGAAGACCTGGGTTCGATTCCTGGGTTGGGAAGATCCCCTGGAGGAGGAAATGGTTAACCACTTAGGTATTCTTGCCTGGAGAACCCCCATGGACAGAGGATCCTGGCAGGTCAAAGTCCATGTGGTCGCAGAGTCGGACATGACTGAGCAACTAACACTGTACACTATACTATTCTCCAGGGAGAGGAGCACAGTTCTTGAGGTACTCCCCCTCTGCCTGCCAAAGAAATAAAGTCACTCTTTCCTCCTCCATAACTGTCTCCATATTTCTGTTCGTCATCGGTACACATAGAGTCAAGATTTTGGCAGCATAAACAGAAAATCTTGGTGAAGGCCATGGAGAATAAGCAAAAAGCTGAGAGCCCAGAAAGTGAGAGAGGAAGGTATTCATTTTTCTTCTTTGCTGGTCACTCCATGTCACAGAGGATGAGATGGTTGGATGGCATCATCGACTCAATGGACATAGTTTGAGCAAAATCTGGGAGATAGTGAAGGACAAGAAAGCCTGGCGTGCTGCTGTCTATGGGGTCCCAAAGAGTCAGACACGACTTGGCAACTGAATAACAACAACCTTGTCACAGGTCAGAAAAGGAAAAAGGACGCAGAGGTAGCACCCGTCTAGGAGTGAAGATTATGTCTAGCCAGACTTCCACTTTTATTACACCTATTACACATCATTACAGTAAAAGACATGCAAGAGGCAGAAAAATTTCCCCACAAAAAATTTAAAATTCCATATCTCTCACCAGAAATGGCCCTTATAAAGGCTTGACAGATGCCCAAGCAAATTTTATTCATAGTTTTAATTCTAAAGACTATGTGTTCTCTGTGGTGTTAGTTGCCTCGTTATGTCCAACTCTTTGAGATCCCATGGACTGTAGCCCACCAGGCTCTTCTGTCCATAAATTCTCTAGGCAAGATACTGGAAAATGTAGTCATTCCCTTCTCCAGGGGATTTTCCCAACACAGGGATTGAACCCAGGTCTGCTGTACTGTCTATCTATCTATTTTGTTTACTTGCCTGTTTTTATATAAAATTATAACTTACATTCATAAAGGAATCCTTTAATCATTATCAGGACTTCAAGTATTTTGCTTTGAAAGAGTCTAAGTATTCTAATTATTCTAATCAATTATTCAATAAAAGTGTTTTTAGTTGCCTCGCAAATACCTTTTATTCATTTACTCTTTTTCTCTATACCAGGGATAGCTATTTCAGGAAATAGGCAGCAGGTTTTTACATTAAGTCACACATATGCTCTCTAATTTCATGCTCATCATAACAGTATCACTATTCCCATTTTATAGATGTGAAAATGAGAGCTCAGGAAGGTTACATATTCACTCAAAGTTATGTTAATATCAACAGGCAAAGATGAAATTTAAACTTGTCAATGTCTGACTTCAAAGTCCAAATTCATTCTTTTGACTTAAATACATTATCTTCCTCTAAAACAGGAGTCAGCAAACTATGTTTCACTGACCAAATCCAGTTCACTTCCTTTTTTTTGGTACAGCCCACAAGCTAAAAATGGCTATCATGTTTTAGATAGGTGAAAAAAAGCAAGAGGAATAATATTTTATGACATATTTATACAAAGTTCAAATTTTATTTTGATAATATAAAGTTTTATCAAAACTGACCCTTATTCCAACATGTATTTCCTATCACTTCTTTGTGATAGGAAATAGCAGGGTTGAGTAGTTGTGACAGAGATCAGCCAGCATACAAAAGCTGGCTCTTTACAGGAAAAGTAGCTGACACCTGCTTTAAAATAAATATCATGATAAAGTTCAGTTGAGGGTACAATCCTTTTGAGATGAAATGTGATACAAGATCTTCAATAATAAGACTTTTTTTAAAGTCAGTTTCTGTTTATGAAATAGTGGATCAAACTTCTAAACAGAATAACAAAATTTTCCAACTTGATATAAACTTTGAAGTATCTGCTTACTACAAGAAGTTCTTGATGTTCTCTGCTTTCAACTCATCCAAAAATGCTTTCTTTACATTATGCTGTGGAAGGTTAGTAGCTTCACTGGAGGACTTTATAAACCATCCTGCAAAAGACAAATAAATATAGGAATGGGGTATGAGCTTTCAGACAGAGCCTACTTTTCCTTATTATTTTATTTATCATATATAAAACACAAATTGTCCATGACCTCTGGCATTAACTGAGATATCCTGAAGTTTTCTCTTGCCTACCTCCATTGGAAAAAAAAAATCATTCAGACAGACTTAATTACAAATCAGTCACAATATATTTTTAATCCAATTTCATTATGTATTGCTGTTATTCTAAGAAATGCTTTATCATATTAGCACTAAAATTAAATACACTTCAACTAATGGGGAAAATGAAAGCAGAAAGGAGATCCACCTTCTTTCTCCTTCAAGCTTCTATTCCCAGTGACTACTCCCCTGCTGACCCAGAAGAAACATTTAGTAGGTGTTTAATGAGTTAATTATGAACATATTTCATGTACATAAATCATTTCAAAGAGTTGAAGGCAATTCAGTCTTGTAATTTGTTCTGGTTCTGAAACTAAAACAAAGTGTGATGAAATATTTTGTGCTTCCAGTTGAAGCAGGCTTGAAAAGTCCAACTTCAGAGAGCTACAATGAAACTACAAGTCACCCAACATCTCTTCAAGACAAACATAGGCTAGAGGCAACGGGTAGGCAGTTCGCCCAGGACCATGAGCCCCTGTAGCTGGCTTCATGACAGATAGTCAGCTAAATGATACGATTTGTGCATAAAATGGTTACCAGAACCACCCAGCTAGCTTTCATGGAGCTTTCTGATTATTAATCACATACCTGCTACACACATGCATATATACATGTGTACTGAAATAAATGGTTGGCAGCAAATGGAAATACAGTTCCACCAGTATGTTATAAAAAAAAAAAAGAGAGACTTGGAAACGACTTTAAGATCAGGGCACATAGGGGATGAAATGCTTGAATCGAGATCTGAAAACTGAGTTGGATAAAGAGGATGGAGGACTGTGGGAGGGAAGGAGCAGAGAATCCTCGGGAAAAATTAACATTAATAAAGAACGCACTCCATGTAAGCCACTGTATGGGGCCGAGGGCAACACAGGATACATACTCCGGCACTTCAGTCGTGTCTGATTCTTTACAACCCCAGGGGCTGTAGCCAGCCAGGTTCCTCTGTCCATGGGGTTCTCCAGGCAAGAATACTGGAGTGGGTTGCCATGCCCTCCTCCAGGGAATCTTCCCAACCCAGGGATTTAACCCGAGTCTCCTGCATTGCAGGTGGATTCTGTACCCACTGAACCACCTGGGAAGCCCAGGGGCAACACTAAGAAGCACAAAATGCTTCTAAAAGACAGAGAAGACGTCCCTGGTGGTACAGTGGATGGGAATCCCCTTGCCTACATAGGGGGCATGAGCAGGATCCCTGGTCCGAGAAGATTCTACACGCCAGGGGCAACTAAGCCTGAGTGCCACACAACTGCTGAGCCCAGAGGCAGAGAGCGGCAACTACTGAGCCCTGTGGCCGCCACTCCTGGCACCTAGAAAGCTCGAGAACAGCAAGACCCAGCGTGGCCAAAAAAAAAGAAGAAAAAAAGACACACAAGATCCTAACCTTCGTGCTAACCTTACCAAGTGAATTTCCCAGGTTTTCAGTTGAGACAATTGAAACTCAAGTTGGCGGGAGTCGTTAAAGAGTACACTTATCTCACCTAAGCCCCGCAGCAACCCTGATATCCACAATCAGTTATGAGCAGAATGTGGTTCAAAGGGCGCAAAGCAAGCACAAAGAGACTGAGACTGAGGCAGCCTAGCAGGCTTAACTGGAGAAGGAAATGGCAACCACTCCAGTGTTCTATGCTGGAGAATCCCATGGACAGAGGAGCCTGGCAGGCTACTGTCCATGGGGTTGCAAGAGTTGGATATGACTTAGCGACTAAACTACTACTCCTAGCAGGTTTATGCCCTGGTCTTCTAAATCCCAGAAAGGGAGCCCAGAATTCATAGTAGGGGTAAACTAGCTGGTGATACCTTACACTAGTCTTGTGCATTAAAGTCCAATGAGAAGCATCTCCTCACCAGGAAAGAATAAAGTGCCAATTTACTACGTCCAGTAAGTTACAGCTATTATTCTTACAAAGACTGACAAACTGAGGCTAACAGAGACTCCCTCACTTGCTCAAGGTCAGGAAGAAGTTGCCGAGTCTGAGAAAAATATCAGCGCTGCTCCCCGATTACCTTGGAGAGTTGGGTTAAGTCTGCAAATTAGTACACAGGGGAAAACTTGAAAGCACTGCTGTTAAAAAGTTCTGTTCAGAGCACTGACAATAAGGTCAACCAGTTCCTAACTGTTCCTCTATTACTAACTTCCAAAAGGAGAGAAAAGGGCTCCCAAGAAGCAATGCCCAGCGCTCTCCCCACCGCACACGACTAGATAAAGACTCCAAAGAGGTAAGAGCCGTTTCTTACAAAGCTCCTTGGACGACCTAGCAAACGTCCCCCGAGATCCTGCGGAAAGGTGCCAATTTCTCGCAGGCCTGCAGCCGGCGGGACTTTCTCAAGTTCAGTTTCAGGGTTTCTGCGCTCTCCTCCTGTAGGCGCCGGTCCTCCAGCAGCCCGTCCGGAACGCAAACGAGCTTCCCCGGCAACTAAGTCCCACCTAACTCGCGGGAGCTGGTCCGCACGCCCCTCAGCCCGATCCCCGCCCCTGAGCCCAGCAGCAGGAACCCCGCGGCAGGGGGCCCCGGAGCCCGGCGGGCCGCGGGGCAGGAGGGCGGGCTGGGGGCCGAGCGTGGCGCGGACCCCCGTCCTCCCCCTCGTACCAAAGAGGAAGCCGAGGACGAAGAGGCCGGCGCACAGCACCAGGGCCACCGCGCACAGCCGGCGCGGACGGGGCCAGGCCCCCGAGGCAGAGTCGATTTCGTGAAGCGGGTTCCACATCTCGGCGCGCGGCGGCGGGGCCTCCGGGAACCGTGCGGCGGCCCCGCTACAGCCTCGTGGGCGGCCGGGCAAGGGCGCCTTTCCCCTGCGCCGCGCGGATCAGCCCGGCCGCCTGGAGTGCGCTCCCCGCCGGGGCTCCGCGGACTCCGCCCCGAGACTCGGTCCGCTCGACTCTCAACCAATCCGGGCGAGCGAGAGGCGGAGCTCCCGGAGCTAACCCCGACTCCGCGGAGAGGTGCTTCAAAAAAGAGAAAAAGTTTTGCTTGAGGATTTCTAGCCCTTATTTTAAAATGAAAGAAAAAGGAGGAACAAAGGGAAGGAGGAAGCGGAGGACAAACGCTTCTCCTTTCTGCACTTCCAGGGCACAGTCCTATGGACAGAAAGAAAACTGCTTCCCGCGAAATTCAATGGAAGGGTCCTCTATTTTTTTCTGTCTAGGAAAATACATGTTGCAGGCTAGTTGGTAGACTAAATTATTTCTCAAGAACTTTTTCTTGGACCTGAGATCCCATTCGACTCTTTGCGACCCCGTGAACTGTATAGTCCATAGGATTCTCCAGGCCAGAATACTGGAGTGGGTAGCCGGTCCCTTCTCCGGGGGATCTTCCCAACCCAGGGATGGTACGGAGTCTCCTGCACTGCAGGCGAATTCTTTACCAACTGAGCCATCAGGGGAGCCCCATTAAATACTACTACAGCCCTGCAATAAGGAAAATCGAGTAGAAAACGGCGGTGCCCTATTTTGGCACTGATTTGGATTCAGGGAGTGAATTTTGATGTCAATGTGAGTTACCACTATGCAGTTTTTCCTAATGAAGATCACTGATATTAATAAACTATTAGGAAATTATCCCTGCCTTTACATTACACAACCATTTTTAAAGAAATGATACTGGAATTTGCTGAAGGCGGAGACTTTATCTCGTTTCAAATCCCAGCTGCACTTGGCACTCTATTACATTGTGGGCGTGAAATCAGTCATTGTTGAATTAACCTGACAAGTCAAGCGCACGTAATTCTACCCTTGTCATAAATTCTTAAAAAATTATAACAATGGTATCTAAAGGATGAGAATAACCACAGGCTTTATAAAATCAATGATGTTCTTAAAATCTGTAGGGGAAACTGCATACATGGCCTTTAGCTAGGAGTGCTTAATGGGAACATTGTATTTTACAAATCCAGGAAATAGCAGAGCTTGAACATGCTGGAGATAACAAGAAACTTTGGGCCCTGGGAGCTTCGGGAGGGGTAGTCAAGGAAAGGCAGATAGGTTCCTTTGGGAAAGGCAGAGGACAGAAAGAGAGTGAGGAGAGACAGGGCTAGATGGTAGAGAATCTTGGGTACTTTATATAAAGAACTTCTGAGCTAAGTGAAGAGACATGGGAGAATTAAAATGTCAACAGTGAACCAAGACAACTACTAGGTGACCTAGGACAGGTTACGGTTATGGAACCTTAACCCTAACCTTTAATCCCTTTCTAACAATGCCTTTTATTTCTTGAATGCTGCCTAATGTTCTTGTTGTCAACTCTAACCAGGAATGGTGGAAGAATAATACTCACTGAGCACTTTCTAAATGAGACAGTTTGTATATACATTAACTTGTTTAATCATTGGTACCTTTCATAGTTGATACTGTAATTTTTCCCATTTTACACATAGAAAAACTGAAATTTAATGAGATGGAATAAATTGCTCAAAGTCACAAAGCTAAAACATAATCCAGTGCTTATCTTACTCTAAATCACTGTGCTGTCTGCATTGAGCATGGGATATATTTGCTAAGAGCTTAGCTTATATTGGGAGGAGCACTGGCCTTGAAGTCAGAAGACTTCGACTTAAGCTTTAGTTCTGGTCCTGTCTAAACCCTAAATCCTCAAGAGTCACATAATGTGTCATCTCATTTGTCAAAAAAAAAAAAGGATCATCTAATAACATTATTAAGAGCTATGTGTTAATAAAGATGTTCTGAAGGTCATGTGTGAATGTAAATGAGACAAATTATATTTATTAGGTACAAGAAGAGCTTTTGAATAATATAAGAACTACATGACAATTTAGTTAATAGCCTTTACAATGCTTAGAGGGATTAGGGGCAGGAGGAGAAGTGGACGACAGAGGATGAGATGGCTGGATGGCATCACCGACTCGATGGGCACGAGTTTGAGTAAACTCCGGGAGTCTATGATGGACAGGGAGGCCTGGCATGCTGCGATTCATGGGGTCACAAAGAGTCGGATACAACTGAGCAACTGAACTGAACTGAACTGAGGCTACATTTGAAGAAATCAGAGAACAAATGAAAATTTGTCATCTTATAGAAAGGATTCCTTCTCCCCTCATGAAGCATACAGTTTAGTGGGAAAGACATAGCTCTTATGAGTAATTAATGACTAATTAATATCATGAGCACATTCTACATGGTAAGCACTTACTATATGCTTTGAAAGATAATTTTATTTGACTACCAAGATTTTGCCCAAAAGAATTTGAAATCTCTAAGAAGTGATTTTGCAAGCCACACTAGATTTTTCTACTGTCATTTTTATTGTCATTTCCCTTTTATAGCTGAAGAAACCAAGCTTTAGTGAAGTTAAATTACTCCCTCCCCTACAAAAACACACGTGCTTTGATAAGTGTTAGATCACATTATACTCCTTTCTTTGACTATTGAGAAAAGATTATAGATGACCTCTATATAAGGACTTGTAGAAGAATGCCAAATCCAGTGGGACATGCTCTTATTTCTCTTGATTATAACATTTATCATTCTGTAATATAACTGAGTTTATATGTCTATCTTCCTGAATATTGTGATCTTTTGCGAGGTCAGATACTTTATTTGACACATGTTTATACCCATAATTTTTGGCACAAAATAACTATTTGATAAATACGCTTTCATTAAACAAATGAATGACTGAACTGAAGAAGAATTTTAATGCTAAAAAAGAAAACCATGTGCTTGCTAATTCACTATGTATTATGTTACCTAATGACAAATGAAGAATCTGTCATCCCTACACCTTGCCTGGGTGCCTATTTGAGCTTTCAAAAACACTGATTTCATACAGTATTCTCCCCAACCCTGAACCACTTACTTCCTTCACACATTTATTATGATTCACAAATTCCCAAGGAAATACAAATTTTTTTTAATAATGCTTTATTTGAAAGTGTTCAAAATTGCAAATGTATTCCTCTATTTGGATATCTTATTTCCACTTTTATATGCGTAATGTTTTCTCTCTTTAAAGAGCCTGCTTAAAAACACTTATGCTGTGTTCTTGATATTCATAGACATTTACTACTAACACACTGATCTCTAGTTTTCCTTAATCTTATGTGTTAGCCTTTTGTTGCACATTCTATTCTCTTATTCCCTTTCAGATTTTAAGCTTCTTGGTGCCAGGAACAATATCATGTTCCCAGCTATTTTCCAGAGTTATCACAATGCTTCATATATAGAAACATCATTTTGAATGATTGGATGACATTATACTAAGAGTTGAAGCAATTATGAGATATAAGAGATGATTTCTGTTACTGAAGAGCTTTATTCAAAGGGGGAAGATAGGGCCTAAATACAAAGATAAATAACAATACCAGAAAGCAGAGATTGCAAGCCAAAAAGAACAGCAATAGCTAATGTTCAGATAGCATTATGGGCTCCACATTTATACCTAATGATTCATATTAACCTCATTAGTGTTTGTTTGAAGAATACCTTGAAATATTTCACAGTACCATAGGCCCATCCATACACACAAAAATTGTACAGCATTACTTTGTACATAGGTGGACAAGATAAGCTAAAATGTAACCTGACCATCCTCTTCATCTTCCAGTGCATGAAATAATATATTTAGAATAGAAATATTAAATGAAGGAAACACAGCACAGGCAAGTATATTGTTTGTCCATGCAAATGGAATATTTGCATCTGTACCAGTTACCAACTCTTACAGCATCTCTAGACTGAAAACTCTGCCTGTTGGGCCTGGCAGAGCGCTTCTCACATAATGCATGCATGCTAAGTCACTTCAGTCGTGTCTGACTCTGCAACCCTATCAACTGTAACCCGCCAGGCTCCTCTGTCCATGGGATTCTCCAGGCAAGAATACTGGAGTGGGTTGCCATGCCCTCATTCAGGGGATCTTCCTGACCCAGGGATTGAACCTGGGTCTCTTTATGTCTCCTTCATTGGCAGCCGGGTTCTTTACTACTAGCGCCACCTGGGAAGCCCTTGTCACATAGCACTTATACAATAAAAGCTTTTAAATGAATGAACTGTACAGCAACTACTAGATGATGAGTAGTTATTACCTAGTTACAAAGCTCTTTTAAACAATAAACAGTATGGTGCAAAATACAAGTATTTAATTCAGTAATGAGAAAAAGCATTTTTGTCCTTTACTAACATATGCTCATAAAGGTATTCAATCTGAAAAGCATTTCTTAAAATTATCACCATGGGCCAAGAACTGGCCTGGGTCACAGAAACACCAAACTAATAAGATTTTTCTTTGCTTCAGTTGGGATTTCTTACTCCTGGAACTTTGGTAAAAACAGGTTGCAAAGTTTTGTGAGAAGAAAAATTAAGTAAAATCTAAACCCAAGTATGTATTGTCTGTTGGTTATTAGATCTACAAGACTGTTAAATGAGTTGATATAATGACTACACATAGAGCATCATAGGCACAATGTCTCTGGTCAGTATTTCAGATAAATAAGCCAAACACGTAAGAGACTATCATTGAAGAATCTTCGAAATGACACCAAAGTTTCACTTGTGAGATAGTAGATTTTAAACTCTAGAATACTTAGATTGAAACACAGAAATGTTCAGGTAATCAGATTATGTATTATTCCATTAATTATTTAGTATTTCAAAACCGTGCTTTGTGATATTTAAGAGAATTTGGTCTATTCAATTAGACTTGATTCTAGTATAAGCTATATAATTGAATAATTCAGTTACTTACTGTCTTTATATGCAATTTTTCCAAAATATGTAAAAGAAGTTAATATTATCCATAATTATAAATTACAATTTTAGACTGATGAGAATTAATTTTAACTATTTGATAAGATTTGTTAAATGATTGAATTGCCTAAAAATTAATAGAATACGTTACATGTATAAATGCTATTTAAAATGTTTAACAGTACTTAATTAACTAAGTGTGTAAACATGATACTAAAATTATAAAAGATCCCAGTTATTGTTAAAATTTATTAGATTTATAAATTGAATAAGACACATATGCAGAAATTAAAGAAGTTAAAGAACAAGGTTTTTTTTTTTAATTTCTAACTTCAGTCACCCAAATAATGATTATAAAAGTTAAAGTAAAATTCTGAATAGATTTTTTTATATATATAAAACCTGCCCTTAAGGACATTTAAAAAGATTTTTAAAATATTGCAACACAGATCCTCAGAGAGTTTAGTAAGGTGAAATGCTAGTTCCCCAGTGAACACTCTCTCTTCTGGACTAGATGACACCACTTCTCTTAAACTGCCTGGCATTCCTTCTCGGCTTCCTTTGCCAGCCCCTCCTTTAACAGCCCTTTACCTGTTAGGCTGCCTGAAGCCTCTGCCTCTGGCTCTGGGTTCTCTTCTTTCTGTAGTATCCCTTGAGGTGATTTCAAACTCCAAGCACCATCATGCCCTGGCAGAAACTATTCACCAACGTATATCCTATTTCCTAGGCATACAGCTTAGACCACAAGTCTCACTCTCCGTTGAAGTTAAGTAGGGCTATGTTACTGTGTAAGAGTTAATAAAATATAGAAGGAAGTGTTATACACCACTGCCAAGCCTAGCCCTTAATACTTCCTCCATAATCCTCTCTCTCTATTCACCTCACTTATGTTGTTGAACACACAAGATCTAGCAGAGATATCAGAGGCTCTAGGGAATGGTATAGCCTCAAGACACAAAAAGCATCAATTTCTGAATCACTGTTTGGAGGAATGACCAGCAATCAAGAATGTCCACTGGACTTTATTTAAAAAAATGACTTCTAATTTTTTAATCCAATAGATACATTACAGAAGTCAGTGTCACTAAATATCACTTATCTCGATAGACTCCTCCAGGTTTTTACATTTATTGTCTGCCGAGACTTCACTTCAGAGATCCAGAATTAAATGTTCCATTGCTGAATTGAGATCTCCACCTGACGGTCTACAAGGCCCCTCGAACTTCACAGGAACAGAGAGGAGCTGAGTGGCTGACAACCAGGATTAGTAAGAGTTCTCCAGAGAAACAGAGCTGACAGGCTATGTAGAGATACACGGAAGAGGAGATTTATCACGGGAGTTGGCTCACCTGGTTATGGAGGCCAAGAAGTCCCACAGTCTGCTGTCTGAATGCTGGGGAGCTAGGAGAGCTGATGCTAAAATTTAGTCCTGGTCCGAAAGCCTGTGAAGGGGTGTGGAGGGGTGCGTCTCTAGTCTTCAAGTCTGAGGCCCAGGAACCACTTCCTCTGATGTCTGAGAGCAGGAAAAGATGAAGAAGAAATTCACTGTTCCTTCACCTGTTTGTTCAATTAAGACCCCGATCACACTGGTAAAGGTGAAATCTTTACTCAGTTTACTGGATCAGATGCTAGTCTCTTCCAGAGACACCCTCACAGATACAACCAGTACTAATGATCTGCAGCTCTCTGGGCATCCCTTAATCCAGTTAAGCTGACGTATCAGTCACTTCACCACCACCCCCAACACCTTCACTTTCCACTCTCCAACATCACCCCATCTCCAGCCAGACTTCTCTGTCAGCTCCATCTGAATCAATGACACCATTCTCCATTATTGTTCAGGATAAATGCGAAGTCATTCTTCATCCACTAACTTATGAAATATTTATTGAAAGTCTCCTCTGCATCAGGAAGTACGCCAGGTACAGCATATACAACAGTAAATAAAGTAAATCTGGTAGTTCTTATCTCTTTCAGTCAAAGCCGACCACCAACCGGGTCCTCCTAAAAGATAAATGCAATCACATTTGACTTTTTGTTTAGTATTTGTTTTTTTACTTATTTTATTTGGCTTTGCTGGGTCCTGGTTGCAGCACATGGGATTTCTATTTGCAGCATGTGGGATCTAGTTCCCTGCCGGAGGATTGAACTTGGGGACCCTGTATTAGGAGCTCAGAGTCTTAGCCACTGGACCACCAGGGAAGTCCTTCGCATTTGATTTCTTGCTTGAAAATCTTTACCTTTACTCTTTTTTTCCCTTAATTTCCCTTAATTTAATTCTCTTAAAATTAAATGAAGTGTAATTTTTTTCATCGAGATACATATATGTGTATATATATAATTTTTTTCTTCCCCAAGACCTTATACAAGTCTATTCTTATAGTGGACACCTTGAAAACCTCATGCTTCTGGATGCAGTTATTAATAGTTAAATGAAGAATAGATACCTAATTGAGCTTAGAGGAAGGTCTTTTATTGCTGTGGTGTTGAATTGGAGATTGAGGTGGCTGGAAGTGTTATGTATGTGAGCAGTCAGCTTCTACTGACCACTTGGGTATATTCACAGAGAACTAAGGTTAACTAGAAAGTAGAATAAAGCACATAACCAGGTAGGAGCAGAAATAGTATTAGAAATGGAGTATTCCTTTAACTCCTGACCTTCAAGATCTTGATTTCAGGTTTTATTGAGACCCAGTGTTTTTCCTACCTTTGGCTCCTGAGATACCCTTATTTTATCCTTATAATAAACGTCTGCCCCTTTGCCCACTCTCCCTTTTCTTGAAACTAACTTTAGTTTATTTTACTTGCAACATTTAATCCTCAATAATTAAGCTCTCCAGCCACATCTCTTATTCAACACTACTCCCCCATTCTCTTCTGCTATCACCTATCATAAAAACTTGTCACATGAAATTGTAAGTGGCTTCTGAAACATTCTTGGCTATTTTGTGGCACTGAACTTTGTAAAATTTGTCTCATTTGCCTCAAATGTCCATTACCACTTAACTTTCTGGGAGTGTTCTGGTTATGTATTAAGGTTCTTCTCAAATACTATCTCTGCTTTTCACTTTTTCTGGACTTTGGTAAGAAGATGTTTTCATTTTATGTGTTGCTGTAGTACTCCACCTACATATGTGTTACAGTGTGACGGAAATGAAATTACTCTAGAAAGCTTTTCTTCCATATTAGACTAACTCAAGTGCAGGAATGGTCTTTAATTCCGAAAACTATTTGAGTTAGTGTCTATATTTCTTTTTTTTTTTTAAGTTTATTTTTTTTTCCATTTATTTTTATTAGTTGGAGGCTAATTACTTTACAACATTGCCGTGGTTTTTGTCATACATTGAAATGAATTAGCCATGGATTTACATGTATTCCCCATCCCGGTCCCCCCTCCCACCTCCCTCTCCACCCCATCCCTCTGGGTCTTCCCAGTGCACCAGGCCTGAGCACTTGTCTCATGCATCCAACCTGGGCTGGTGATCTGTTTCACCCTAGATATACATGGTTCGATGCTCTTCTCTTGAAACATCCCACCCTCGCCTTCTCCCACAGAGTCCAAAAGTCTGTTCTATACATCTGAGTCTCTTTTTCTTTTTTTGCATATAGGGTTATCGTTACCATCTTTCTAAATTCCATATATATGTGTTAGTATACTGTAATGGTCTTTATCTTTTTGGCTTACTTCGCTCTATATAATGGGCTCCAGTTTCACCCATCTCATTAGAACTGATTCAAATGAATTCTTTTTAATGGCTGAGTAATATTCCATGGTGTATATGTACCACAGCTTCCTCATCCATTCGTCTGCTGATGGGCATTTAGGTTGCTTCCATGTCCTGGCTATTATAAATAGTGCTGCGATGAACATTGAGGTGCATGTGTCTCTTTCTGATCTGGTTTCCTCAGTGTGTATGCCTAGAACTGGTATTGCTGGGTCATATGGCAGATCTATTTCTAGCTTTTTCAGGAATCTCCACGCTGTTTTCCATAGTGGCTGTACTGATTTGCATTCCCACCAACAGTGTAAGAGGGTTCCCTTTTCTCCACACCCTCTCCAGCATTTATTGCTTGTAGACTTTTGGATAGCAGCCATCCTGACTGGCGTGTAATGGTACCTCATTGTGGTTTTGATTTGCATTTCTCTGATAATGAGTGATGTTGAGCATCTTTTCATGTGTTTTTTAGCCATCTGTGTGTCTTCCTTGGAGAAATGTCTGTTTAGTTCTTTGGCCCATTTTTGGATTGGGTCATTTATTTTTCTGGAGTTGAGCTAGAGGAGTTGCTTGTATATTTTTGAGATTAATCCTTTGTCTGTTGCTTCATTTGCTATTATTTTCTCCCAATCTGAGGGCTGTCTTTTCACCTTGCTTATAGTTTCCTTTGTTGTGCAAAAGCTTTTAAGTTTCATTAGGTCCCATTTGTTTATTTTTGCTTTTGTTTCTAAACTTCTGGGATGTGGGTCATAGAGGATCCTGCTGTGATTTATGTCAGAGAGTGTTTTGCCTCTGTTCTCCTCTAGGAGTTTGATAGTTTCTGGTCTTACATTTAGATCTTTAATCCATTTTGAGTTTATTTTTGTGTATGGTGTTAGAAAGTGTTCTAGTTTCATTCTTTTACAGGTGGTTGACCAGTTTTCCCAGCACCACTTGTTAAAGAGGTTGTCTTTTTTCCATTGTATATCCTTGCCTCCTTTGTCGAAGATACGGTGATCATAGGTTCGTGGATTTATCTCTGGGCTTTCTATTCTGTTCCATTGATCTATATTTCTGTCTTTGTGCCAGTACCATACTGTCTTGATGACTGTGGCTTTGTAGTATAGTCTGAAGTCAGGCAGGTTGATTCCTCCAGTTCCATTCTTCTTTCTCAAGATTACTTTGGCTATTCGAGGTTTTTTGTATTTCCATACAAATTGTGAAATTATTTGTTCTAGTTCTGTGAAAAATACAGTTGGTAGTTTGATAGGAATTGCATTGAATCTATAGATTGCTTTGGGTAGTATAGCCATTTTGACAATATTGATTCTTCCAATATATTTCTTTTATTTTTTTAGTGTCTATATTTCTGAGAGTATTTCTAATGTATAGAAATGTTTGTCTTTAAGCCAATCAAATGGAGTTCTTTAAAAATTAACTTTGGCAATATCATTGGAAGTAGAAAAATATCACACACTTATACATACATGGACATACATAAATATATAGGCAGACACAAACAGAGACCTTATGGTTCTAAACTTTTAGCCAAGAAACAGATAGGGTAGGACTCCCTGAAGAAAGAAAACCAGACAAGGATTTCTTGATGTAATAAAAGCCATTTTTGTGATTGAAGCTTGGCCACAATGCTTGTTCTTGGACAGGTCTCAGTAATTAATGATCTTATAAGAACAAACCAATTCAAGAACAAATGACTGTTATCAGGCAAGAGAAGTAACAATAACAAAGATAATAAATAAGTTGTAAAGACTGTCACAATGGGAAAGATTAACCAAAAACACATTTTTGAGCTGTTTTGCAGAATTCAAACCCCCTTAAGGACTCAATCACTTAATCAGCTGGAACCTAAGAAATGATGATGTTGACCCTTTCTGAACTCCATCAACTACAACTTGGATTCTGTCAAACTTTCCACCAATTCTATGCTGAACTCTCCTCTGCTCAAATCCCTTCATGAGTATGTATGGACCCTTAGCTTAAAACTTGCCCTATTTTGCTCTTCAGAAAGAAACTCCTTGGTAGAAAGATCCCCAGCATTTTCTGTACTTGCTGCTAGTAATAAATACTTCCTTCTCCCCACCCTTCACTTGGTTGTGCCATTTGGCTGACACCCACCAGGAGGCAAATGCTATTTTTCAGTAACAGTATAATAATACAAAACTCACATGTTTAGAAAAGAGTAGTAGTTGGATCCAAACTGGGTTTGAACTCATTGGTTTTTTTTGCAGACCCTGAAGCTCTGCTCTATTTGCATTTTAAAACTTTCCAGTCTTTATTCAAAGGACCTGATTTTTTTTTTTTTTTGAAGGCTTTGTCCCTTCTGTTAAAGGCTTTGCCTTTTTTGTGAGTACTCATTTGGCACTTTGACCTGACTCTTTTGAAACTGGGTTGCTTTTATTGGAAGTGTGTGCTAAGTCTTTGGTCGGATTCCTTTGGAACCAGGCTGTTCCTATTGAAACTATGCTGTGTAGGATTTTTCTTTCCTTTTCTCTAGAGTAAAACCTCTAAGAAATGGAATCCAAGTTATCTAAAAGTTTTGAGCTCACCCTCTCATTTCAGAGACTCCAGCTGGTTTTATGAATAAAAACAATAGTCCCTCCTCATGCAGATTTCTACCTAAATGGACCTACTTAACCAAAAGTAATGTAGAACACTGATCTCCATTATGGGGAACTTTTTGAACTCCCCAAACGTACTTTTCTTAAACCTAAATTGTACAGCCATGGCTCTAAAATTGTGAGAACTGAATGGGATGCTTGATTAAATTGGTATTTCAAGGCTTCCAGGTGTTATCAAACATCTAAAATTGTCTCTCTGCAAAATACAATTTTTAAATTAACTGAGGCAAAAACAAATGGAAGAAGACAAGATGGCTTCTGAGGCCTCTTTCTCCCTCCCCCTGCTCCAGATCTTTTTATCCAGATGCATGACTTCCATCTTTGTGCTCAGCCCTCCCCGCCCCCCCCCACCATCTTTCCCTTTCTGTTCTGCGCTGTCTTCACCTTCTCTATAACTTGTTTCTTCATTCCAATTCTCTCACCAAATTTCCCTTTTTTTCCCCTAAACCTTTCCCCACTTCCTCCTCTGCTGAACCTATTAGACCTGCCCTTTAAAGTTAAGTCTTCTGAGAATTCAAACAAACCCCAAGTTTTTTATGTTCCCTGGACTAAGGCCAAATTGTGAGACATAATTAAAGAGATTCCAAAAGTAACGAAGGACCACACCCTTTCCACAGGTTTGCTGAAGAACTTAACTTGGTTATCAAACTTTCCAACCTATTTTTGTTTGTTTGTTTCTTCTGATCTATGTCTGTTACTTTACATGCTTGTTGGTGAGAGTCAAACTAAACATTGGATGAAATTTATCCATTGAGAACTTCTTGAAAGAGATTTAGAAAAACAAACTCCTAACTTTTGGTGAGAAGCTAGAACATTGACCCAGCTCTTAGAGTAGCTTTTCTTAAGCCTATTGATTGAAACAAAATTCAGGTTAGCACACAAAAATCCAATGAACCATCTTATAGCTATTATAATCAACCAGGTTTTTTCAAAGAAAATTCTCATCTTCCTTTAGATGTTGAATCTGCTTGGGTAGCCTTTAGCTCTATGTTTGTTGACATGCTAAACTGGCATCTTTCTTTTTAACCAAAAAGGACCAAGGTGTAACAAGAAACTATATCCACTCCAGGTTTAGTTAATTTGGCAAATCAGCTCACTTGCACCTGAGATGAGTCATCTAAGAAAAAGATTACTGAAATTTTAAATTTTCAACTCCATCAAATGAAGGTTACCAAACCTGAAGTTTCCCAGACAAAACCAAAGTTCTCCTAATTTCTATTATTGTAGCAAGCTAGGACTTTGGAAAAAAGACTGTCACAAACATAAGTGTTGCAGGTGCCTTCAGCCCTCTAACATTTTTCAGTGTCCTCCTAATTCCCAATGACCCAAAGGGATGCAAAAGATACTATCTTCTTGATATCCAGAGCCACTTCAAACAATGGAAGGATCTTAGCTACACATGAAGTGCAACCCACATTTCTGTTCCTCTATGCTGTGCTACGCTTAGTCGCTCAGTCCTGTCCGACTCTTTGCGACCCTATGGACTGTAGCCCACCAGGCTCCTCCATCCATGGGTTTCTCCAGGTAAGAATACTGGAGTGGGTTGTCATGCCCTGCTCCAGGCTGTCCCTCTATATCCAGCCACAAATAAGGTGTAACTCACATTTCTCTCTGGCCGTATCTTGTGGGCCCAACCTGACAGTTGTCAACCCAAGTTCTCAGGACAAAAGTCAAGACAGAAAAATGGTAATAGTTCTTCCTGGGAAAGAAAGGACTGACAACCAGCGAGTATCTGAAAGAAAATCCATGAATCAAAATTCAAAGATCTAATTCTTGCCATTTTTTTTCCTTCAAATCTGAATTTGGAAAGGAAGTAACAATGTAAAATTTACTTTTCTTTCTACCAAGCACCACAGACAGAGATATGAGAGAGCTGACTTAGGTAAGAATTCTCACCCTTTGCTGACTTCTGCTCGTTTTCCTAAGATCCCACCTGTAGGCTCTGGAAATAATAGGATGTCCTAGCGGGTCCCATCTTGGTCACCAGAAATGGTAACAGGAATAAAAATTTTCCCTCTATCCTTTATGATGAGTTCTTGGCTGAGACTTCTTTTTCTCTAAGACACCTTATAAATAAGTAAGTTTATCTAAATTAAAGTTACTCCACTATGGTCACTGTACTTCAGAAGTTTCATTGGTTAACTGCTTGTTCAGCCTTAAGACAAAATTTACTTATCCAAGACTTAACTCAGACCCAGGCCAACTCCAGATCCAGTCCAGTTAGTCAAACCCAATCTGACTCTGGCCAATTTCTGGACCTGGTTTGGAAAAAGAAATGCACTGATAAAGTCTGGAAGCTAATTATACAAAAGCCACAGAGCTAGGATTAAAGAGGAGGTAATTATCATCTCCAGATTCCCAGGTGGCTCAGTGGTAAAGAATCTGCCTGCCAGTGTGGGAGATGAGAGTTTGATCCCTGAGTCTAGAAGATCCCCTGGAGAAGGAAATAGCAAACATTTCATTATTCTTGCCTGGGAAATCCCATGGACAGAGGAGGCTGGCATGGTTACGGTCCATGGGGTCACAAAGAGTTGGACATGACTTTGCAACTATGCAACAACAGCCCACCATCTCCAGAGGCACTGAGAAAGCAGAGTGTTCAGGGGTCTCAGCAGTTAGCTTTGATTGGTTGGTTGCTTCTTGCTCCTGGGAGCTTTAGTTGAAGGGAATCTCCTTTGGTTCCCTCTTCTGATACCAGAACCATTAAAAGATAAACTCAGGTATATTAAAAACTTTAAGAGTTAATTTGAGCAAAAATCGAATGGAATCTGGCAGCACCAAACCAGAAGTGGTTAGGAATGCTCCATAGACAGGAGTGCAGGGAGAAGCCTTTCTAGAGAAAAGGTGGAAGTGAAGTAAGAAGATTACTCCTTGGGTATAGGTTGAGGTTTGTTCCCTGTTTATGATTGGTTGTGCTTAGCATTTTGGTTGAGACATTTATAGGGCTAGATTTGGGTTTGCTTACATAGGCCACCATGAAATAGGGCCACAAAGTCTAATGGCTTTTATGGCTTACTAAATTTAACACTGCTCATCTATCTGTTCAAGATTTTGGATTTTATTGCAAGTCAAATTAGTATCAGGCAAGGGTCCCTTGCCAATGATATCTCTAATGCAAGTTATTTAGGCTTATAAGGACTTTGTTGTTGTTGTAGTTTATCAAGCAATCATTTGAGGGCTTAGAAGAGGTTGTTTGTGAGCTGTTTCACACTTTTCTGATATATTGGGGGTACTCAATGCCCTCCTGCACTAGAATACTTGTTATTTTTTTCAGAAACATCTGTTCTACGATTGAGTCCATTTCCAAAATGTACTATATCTCGGTTAAGAAATTTTATGAATTTCCATGCTTTTTTTCCTCCAGCAACTGAACCAAATAAGATGTGTTTTGAGCTATTGATCAATAATATGCTTAAAAAAATGTTCTTTGTGCAATACAAGTTTACTAGCTAGAATGGCTTTGGAGGAGAAAGGCATCTTTATCCTTCAGAAGTGGCAGGAAAACCAAGCTGTTCCTCAGCGTTGGTTCATCCACCTGTGGCTCTGACATGATCACATGAAGTGATGCTAATGCAGTTTTTGTAATCCAGAGCATTGTTTTTTGCTCTTTCTGATGAGGAACTTAATCTGTTCTTCTGTTCTAGCTCTGCCTTTTCATAGCAAATGAGTTATCGGAGAGGGGGGAGGAATGGGGAGTGTGACAAAGAATCGAGAGTGAGGTTTTGAGGTGACATTCTCTAGAATGGTTGAAGAATTAAGCCAACTAACTGGACTTTGCTGTTTAATGAAAAGAACACCAGACCAGGAGTCAAGAGCTGTGGTTTAAGAGAAGTGATAATAGAATAATGTCAATTCCTCTCACTTTGTAACTATTTTGCTTTTAAAATTACTTAAACTTCTTAGTACTTTCATTCTTAATTATTTGCTTAACAAGCTCTAATAGCTGCTGTAAAAATTCTGATATAATTTTTGAAAATAAAACAGCACATAGTAATGATATTTTTTTTTGAATAACAGAAATAAAGATGTTATAACAGTTATTGCTTATTTTCTATGTGTCTGGGATTGCAATAAATCACTAATGTGGGTAATTGAAAATAACTGAAATGTTAAGTGAGCAACATTTTAGGTATATATGACAATGTTTAGTTTGGTTACAGTTTAAAATATAAAATAAAAACTTTTATAAATTTTATATTTTTATTACATAAAATAAAATTATAAATTTTGCATTTTAAAATTTTAATATATTTATCATATGAAATAAAAAAGTTTGTATGTCACCCTACTTATTTAGCTTCTATGCAGAGTACATCATGCAAAATGCAAGGCAGGATGAAGTACAAGCTGGAATCAAGATTGATGGGAGAAATATCAATAATTTCAGATATGCAGATAAGCCACCACCCTTATGCCAGAAAGTGAAGAAGAACTGAAGAGCCTTTTGATGAAAGTGAAAGCGGAGAGTGAAAAAGCTGGCTTAAAACTCAACATTCAAAAAACAAAAATCACAGCATCTGGTCCCATCACTTCATGGCAAATAGATGGGGAAACAACGGAAACAGTGACAGACTAATTTCTTGGGCTTCAAAATCACTGCAATTGGTCACTGTAGCCATGAAATTAGGACACTTGATCCTTGTAAGAAAACCTATGACCAACCTAGATAGCTTATTAAAAAGCAGAGACATTACTTTGCCAACAAAGGTGCACGTAGTCAAAGCTATGGTTTTTCCAGTAGTCATGTATGGATGTGAAAATTGGACTATAAAGAAAGCTGAGCACTAAAGTGTTGATCCTTTTAGCTGTGGTCTTGAGAGTCCCTTGGACTGCAAGGAGATCAAACCAGTCAATCCTAAAGGAAATCAGTCCTGAATATTAATTGGAAGGACTGATGCTGAAGCTGAAGCTCCAACACTTTGGCCACCTGATGAGAAGAACTGACTCATTGGAAAAGACCCTGATGCTGGGAAAGATTGGAGGCAGGAGGAGAAGGGGATGACAGAGGGTGAGATGGACAGGAGTTTGAGCAAGTTCTGGGAGTTGGTGATGGACAGGGAAGCCTGGCGTGCTATAGTCCATGGGGTCACAAAGAATTGGACTTGACTGAGCCACTGGTTTTTGTTTGTTTGTTTATTTTTAAATAAAGGTTTATATCATGTTATTTACTTTCACAGGCTTTTGACATGTCCTATAGTTGTCTCAATTTACAGATGACGATGTTGAAGATTGTGCTCAACTATTGCTTTGATCTCATGTTATAGTAGCAGAAACTAGTTGAGGCACCCCATTATGTTAGCCTTTGTTGTTGAATATTGTTAGTCACTCAGTCATATCTGACTCTGCTCAGTCCTGTATCTTTGTGTATATGGCAATGGCACCCCACTCCAGTGCTCTTGCCTAGAAAATCCCATGGACGGAGGAGCCTGGTAGGATGCAGTCCATGGGGTCGCTAAGAGTCGGACATGACTGAGCAACTTCACTTTCACTTTTCCCTTTCATGCATTGGAGAAGGGAATGGCAACACACTCCAGTGTTCTTGCCTTGAGAATCGCAGGGATGGGGGAGCCTGCTGGGCTGCCATCTATGGGATTGCACAGAGTTGGACACGACTTAAGCAACTTAGCAACAGCATATATATATATATATATATATATATATATATATATATATATCTTTGTGGGAGGGTGTGTATATATATATTTCATGAGTCTTTGCAATCTCATGAACTATATAACCCATCAGGCTCCTCTGTCCATGGAACTCTCCAGGCAAGAATACTAGAGTGGGTAGCCATTCCCTTCTCCAGGGAATCTTCCTGACTCAGGCTTGAACCCAGGTCTCCTGCATTGCAGGTGGATTCTTTACCATCTGCTCCACCTGGGAAGCCCATGTTAGCCTTTATTCAGCCCTTATTCTCTCCACCCATTCAAACTACAGATGTTTGTTTCCCTTCTCATTCTTGCTTAATTGCACTGTGAAAATGTTTGCCTTCCAGCTAAGGTTGTACTGTGAGCCTGATGTTTACCCCATCCAAGACAACATTCCCTAACACCCCTTTCCTCTGGGAGCATTCTTTTTTTATTTAAATTGGAGGATATTTGCTTTAAAATATTGTGTTGGTTTCTGCCATACAAGATGAATCAGCCATAAGTATACATATATTCCATCCCTCCCGAACCTCCCTCTCACATCCCCACTCCATCCCACCCCTCTAGATTGTCACAGAGCACTGGGATGAACTCCCTGTGTTATACGGCAACTTCCCACTAGCTATTTATTTTGCATATATTAATGTTTCGATGCTACCCTCTCAATTCCTCCCACCCTCTCCTCCCCCACTGTGTCCACCACTCTGTTCTCTGTGCCTGCATCTCTATTCCTGCTCTGCAGATAGATTCGTCAGTACTATTCTTCTGGATTCCTTATATATGCATTAATGTATGATATTTGTTTGTCTCTTTCTGGCTTACTTCACTCTGTATAGCAGGTTTTAGGTTCATCCACCTCATTAGAACAGACTCAAGTGTGTTCCTTTTTATGGCTGAATAATATTTCATTATACATATATAACACAACTTCTTGATCCATTCATCAGTCAATGGATATCTAGATTGCTTACATGTCCTGACTCGTAAATTGTGATGCTATGAACATTGGGGTACTTGTGTCTTTTTAAATTATGGTTTTCTCAAGGTATATGCCCAGAAGTGGTATTGTTTCATATGGTAGTTTTATTTCTAGTTTTTTAAGGAAATTGTTTAGGAGCACTCTTCCTTCTAGGAGGAATGTCATGGGATGGTAACCCAAGGGCCACCAGAATCTGTTCTGGAATCACCAGACACCAGCTGTAAAGGTCTCAATGCCCCTGGAAGGAGAAGTGTGCAAGGCTACATCAGCCCTGATCCTTATCTACAGCCCTATTTTCCATCCTGAAACCATAAAGCCTCTTCCAGCCTCCCAGGGAAGAGGGCACAGTCTTAGCATTAGCTTGCTATGGCCACTTTGCCTGTAATGTAATGAAGCTACTCCTTTCTATTCCTCTGAAGTTCTGTCTCCTTATTTCTATTTGGCACTGGTGAAGAGAGGTCAGGTTTCTCAGCATACTACATGTCATCAAGACTGACTCAAAGGAATGACTATGATTTGGAAGGAGGTCACTAATTCCAATGCACTGTTTATCCTGAAAGAGGGCTATTCCCCCTGTTTCCTGCCATATAGTCAGAGGATAGGTTTCAAGCAGATTTTTAGAATATGTTTTATTCCTAGATAAAGACTGTAAAGTTTAGAGTAAACAAAGGGAGAAATAGAACTTTGGTAAATGATAACATGACCTTTAGTGTGTTTTAATATTTTTGTTGTTCAGTCACTAAGTCACCTCTGACTCTCCACAACCTCATGGACTTCAGCATGCCAGACTTCCTTGTCCTTCACTGTCTCCCAGAATTTGCTCAAATTCATGTCCATTAAGTCTGTGATGCCATCTAACTGTCTCATCCTCTGCCCCCCATCCCCTTCTCCTCCTGCCCTCAATCTTTCCCAGCTTCAGGGTCTTTTCCAATGATTCAGTTTTCCGCATCAGGTGGCCAAATGATGTACACGCTAAAACATTGAGGCAGGGATGAATTGAGGAGTATAGAACCCTTTAGACCTTAAGAAAAGGAAGATCCAGATGAGAAATACAGGTGTATTAGAATGGCTTAATAAGCACAGGAAGCATCTGAGGAATCTGTTAATAATTCGTATTTCCAGGCACTACCCAGGGAATTGTTGCTGTGAGGAGGCTTGAGACAATGTTCTGTTCTCACTTAGCCAAGAGATTAGTGAAGCAGTGTGAACTACATTTCCTTCTTCACAGCAAGCCTTGGCCTGCAGGGACCAGAATTCATTCATCTTTCATTCTTTTTTCCCCTAGGACCTGAGATCTTGCTCATAATAACCATGTGGATGTACTAAATTGAACTGTCAAAGTGAAAGACTCTAGTCAAAGAAGAATCATTAGAATTGTTTGAATTGGAAAAGAGAACACGTTCAGGAAAACTATTTGTACATCTGGGAGAGAGAAGACGTGGGTAACAGGGATGGTTATATGTGTCCAACAAAACAAGATTAAATGAAATCTCAAGCCAATTATATTTGAGTGATCTGCTGCTCAGAGTGCATGATTAAGTTCCTAGCAGGTTTTATGTCTGCTGGGTACTTTTCCTCTACAGACTCTGAAAGCACTTTGAAAAGACTGTGTCACCATTAGGAGACAACATAAAGCTCCATTTGATTAGAGCCTCCCTCTCTGGAAACATACAGGCAGCATTCTTTCTGCTGAGCGCCAAAGAAGAAGCAAAGAGGTTTTTTTCCATTGAAATACATGTAGAGAAGCACAATATAGTTTTCTGAGTTGGAAATTAACTAGAATGCAGGGATGTGAGTGTCCATCTTCTCTAAAACACACTAGATTCCAACACATATGAATAGAGTGAAACATTAAATGCAGGCAAACAATGCTGAAGCCCTTGTGTAGGTAGCCCTCATTTATTGACGTGGATGTATTTGGCATTCCAATAAATATCTGTGTAAAAGGGAACAATAAAATCCGACTCTGTGTTGGATCTGTTTCTTTAACTTTTGTTTCCCGTTGCTTTTGTTTGCAAAAAGAATGCTCTCTATACATAACAGTCTGCCTCCGGGGACTCTGCCTCTCTGCCAGAACACATCCCCTCCTTGGGGCTGACCATTCAAAGAGACATTTGCAAGATTAATGGCCTGTTTACTTTACTTTCTCACCTCCACCTCTCTCTGTTCTGTAAAAGATACTGGCATCCAGACACCCATCAGATGGTCTTTTGGAGATTTTCATCTACCATCTTCTCAGTTTGCTGGCTTTCCAAATAAAGTCATTATTCCTTGTCTCAGCACCTCATCTCTGATTTATTGGCCTGTTGTGCAGTGACCAAAGAAAGCTTGGACAGTAACATTTGCTGGTATAAAGATATCAATAACCAATTTAGGGCATACATACTCTCAAGGGGTCGCTGTTCCCCATGCCTCTTCTGTCACAGGACCTAGACGTGGAGAGGTTATCTGTCCTTCTCTCTCCTAGTGGACCCTACCAGATCATTTTCTCTCTGACTGTCTTAAAAATCTCCCAGCATGATGCTCGCTCATATCATCAGATTTTATTACTTTTACTTTTCTTTATTGCCTCAGGATTGTATCATGTGTGCCTTTACAATACTCCTGTGTGTCATATCGGGTTTTGCAACACTCCTGTCATAAATCTGGATAAACATCCATGGATTAAATTTCCAAAATCCTGACCTCTTCAGAGAACTTCTGTCAAGTTAAAAAATACTCACAACCTAACAGGTGAGAGTTCTGTTTTATTATTATTTTTAGGACTTCAAGCCCAGGAGGCAGCATCTCAAGCAACCTTGAGAGAACTCCTCTGAGGAGGTGGAGGTGAGGGGTGGGGTGGGGTAGGGGCTCAGGTTACATAGAAGTTTTGCAACAGAGAGCCAGTAGTGTGAAGTCAAAAGATTCTTGTTTATTAAAGGAAAACCAGATATCTCAAGTTAAAGTATTTAATGGTTTTCTATCTGTGTATTGCAGTGTTCAGTCTCTCAGTCGTGCCTGACTCTTTGAGACCTTGTAGACTGCAGCACACCAGGCTTCCCTGTCCTTCAGCATCTCCTGGAGCTTGCCCAAACCCATGTCCATTGAGTTGGTGATGCCATCCAACCATCTCATCCTCTCTCTCCCTCTTCTCCTGCCCTCAATCTTTCCCAGCATGAGGGTCTTTTCTAATGAGTCAGCTCTTCACATCAGGTGCCCCAAAGTATCAGAGCTTCAGCTTCAGCATCAATCCTTTCTCTGTGTGGGAAGATGCAAGAGTCTGGGCTCACTGAAATCATTCCTTTGATATGCAGATAAGCTTTCTGGGATCCTGTGTTCTCACATCCTGAATCTCCTCAGGGCACACTATAGGGAGTGGCAGTCTTCCCTGGTTGGCTCAGATCAAAAAGAATCTGCCTGCAATGTGGGAGACCCAGGTTCGATCCCTGGGTCAGAAAGATCTCCTGGAAAAGGAAATGGCAACCCACTCCAGTATTCTTGCCTGGAGAATTCCACGGACAGAGGAGACTGGTGGACTACAGTTCATGGGGTCACAAAGAGTCGGACACAAATGAGCAATTAATATACACAGGAAGCGGCTAAGTCTGATGGCTGTTCAACAGCAGGTATTCTTTCCCTCCTAAGTTCCCTTAAGGCTCACCAGCTCTCCATCGGTGTTGGCTGCTACTGGTAGTGGATGCAATCGTTGATGACAGCGACATGTTTTGTTTATTGATATGGCAGAAAATAGTCCATTTCTCACTTTCTACTTTAGTTACTCAGGTCCTTGGTTGTAACCTAGAACAACTGACAGATATCTCCTCTGTTCTGCTACCACCATGTAAACTAACATGTCCTATGTGTATATTCTCTCTTCCTTCGTGTTACTAGGAATGAGCTAACCATGATCCTGTCTGCTAACATTTGTACACTGGTTCTCAATCCCTTCCACTTAGACGGTTACACTCTCTTCTTTACACAATATTCTCTGTCTCAACCAGTCCAATGCAATGAAAGCTCACACAGTAGAAACCACTGCAGGAGAAGTCCAACGTGGCCAAAAGCGGTGGAAACCCAGCACAAAGGAAGCCAAGCGCAGGGGAAGTGATGGGAAGCAGAACGTGGCTGGAACTGGCAGAGCAAAAATGTACTCAGCGGAAGGCTCATGCAGCTCAGTCTTAGATTCCAGAAGACCTCTGGTTAAGATAGGAGGTCCTCGTCCAGGACCATATGGCTAACAAAGTCTTAATTCCTTTACAATTGCTCGTTTCTTGTCTCCTTGAACATTCAGCGAGCAGGCGAGCAGCTGTGGCTGTAACTGAGGGACTCTGGCAGGGCTGCTCCCCAGCTTCTCCCCAGCATGTCCTCAAGGCCCCACTGTCCGTTGCACCCCAGTAGCTGTTGCCCAAGCGGGTAAGGGTTCTTCTGTCCTTAATCTCCCTTGTGCTGAGGTTCAGGACAATGAACACTGTGTGGGCACAGGTCAGGCATTTAGCCACTTTCCCAGCAGGTTCTGAAGGGGGTTCCTTAGCACGGTCTTCTGACTGCTTTCTCCTCTTGTCCTCCAGCTCCTCCCTCCATCAATGCTGCTCTCTGCAAAGCATTGGGAGGATTATCAACTTTCTATTTTCAAAAGGTGGGCTCTTTTCCTGAGCCCTGACTGGGCCCACAATTTTGCCTCTGCAACACTCTGGCAGGACAACCAGAAAATGGTTGGCCCTTGAAAGGGAAATATTGTATTGTACCCAATCCCTCTAGAGATTTACGTCTTCATATCCAGGTTACCTACAACTATGAAAACAGGCTTCTCTCAGTGGACCCGCTGGGCAGGTGGCAGGCACACAATGCCTGCTAGAAGTCCACCTGTTGGTGACATCCCTTCGAGGGCAGTTGATCTTCCAGAAACAATGTTTGCTGCTTTGGGAGTTATCTCTGCAGGCCATTTGGGCCCCAACACTTACCACTCTACTCCTAAAGCTGTGAACATACCCCCTGGATGAAATCTCCACCCTAAACTGATCTTATGGAGGACTATGGGAGGAAGTCAGAGACACACATTCCTTCAAGGTGAGAAAAGAATTAGTCCTGTGGCTATTCTGCCAGGTTCCCAGTCTCAGGCCACAAGCTTAGATTGCTTTACATCATGCTATTTATTCCCATCCAGGTGGACAAACCAGCAAAGAGTCAGGCCCATCCAACACCCCTCTGTTGGAATACCTGGGGACATCCAGTTCCTGACCTGGGGATGCCTGGCTCTAATTATAACCCTTTAATCCTTCCCAGCACTAGTCATGCTGGAGATCTTGGGGATGCCCAACTCCAGCCTGGGGATCCCAGGAGGTCGACCTGCCACAGTGTGCCCAGAGACCCAGTCCCTGGGAGGTTGCCATGCCTCAACCTGCTCAGGGATCCACCAGTGTGGCGGTCCCAGGAGGTCAACATCCCTCTACCTGCCCAGGGACTTAATTCCTGGAAGGCTGACCTACCTTGACTAGCCTGAGGATTTGATCTCCAGGAGGTTGATAGGCCACAATCTGCTTGGGGATCTGCACCCTAACCTGGGGTGGTCTGGCTCCCAGGAGGCAACAGTACTGGGTTGGATCAGCTTCAGTAAGACGCACCCTAAGGAAATCCACCCTATTAGGAAACCTATTAGTTATGGTGCTGTGCCAGGGTCTCAGCAGGAACTCATGAGCCCAACCAGAACACTGTTCTGGAAAGGGTAAAAGAGGACCCCCAAAAGTTTACCAATCTGGACTTAGACTCTTACGAAGGACAGGTGATTTTAAAGGACAAACTCCCGTCCCTGTGTGCATCAGACATAAGGATAAAGTTACAACAGCTACAGCAGCAGGACCTAGCTATCTCTTTAGACCAGATGGTCCAGACAGTCACCAATACTTTTATAATAGAAAGCAGGAGAGGCAGGCCAAGGGCCAGGAAAGGGAGAGATGGAAAGAGACAAGGCATGCCCAAATGCTGGCCGCCTTCTAGAGAAGCCCTGTGGCGAACACTGAGTCCTTGAAGGACAAAGGGAAAAGTCTAATCTGTAGACAGGTGGGGCATTGGGTGAAAGAGTTTCCAAACCATGGCAAGCCTCCTGAAACAGCTTGCTACAAATGCCATCAACTGGGACATTGAGCAACACTCTATCCTTGGGACCCAAGAACCTTAAGGTCAAGTGCCAAGCCTTCACTTATGATGGCTCAAAAGGGTGGAAGCAGCCCACACCAGCCAGCCCACCTGTCATGGATGACCATCAAGGGGCTCGAGACAAGGGTGCAACTGGATGTGGCAAGTAGCTCTGAAAATTTCTTGGTTGACACCCAGGGCTACCTATTCTGTCCTGACCTCCTACACTGGAGCCTTCTCCCTGCAAACCTGTACAATTTTGGTTACTACAGGAAAAACCGTTACAAAAAGATTCACCCAAGCACTTCTTTGTTGCTGGGATGGACAGATATTATCCCATTATTTTCTGATGGTCCCTGAATGCCCTACTCCCTTATTGAGAAAAGATATACTCACAAAGCTGGGGACCACCTTGTGATAGGAAACTTTTCAGCCCCTAGAGCCCTTCAACTCATGTTACTACTGAGGAACCCATTGTGCCCCCTCTAATAGGGAGGGACCAAAAACTGGGAGGACAAAACAAACCCCCAGGTGTGGGACCAGGGACACCTGGACGAGCCCGTCAAGCTGAACTAGTTGTCATTGTCCTGAGTTCCCACTCGGTTTCCAAATCGGAAACAATACCCTCTCAGTTTCTCTCCCAGAAGAAAAACTCAGGAAGGACTACAGGCTCTAATGAATTCCTTGCTTGTGGTCTATTGGTCCCCACCTATTCTCCATGTAACTCTGATCCTGCCTGTAAAGAAAAAGGACAGGACCTGGTGAATGGTTCAAGATCTCCAGATCATAAATGAAGCTGTAGTCCCCCTCCATCCCATGATACCCAATCCCTATGTTATTTTGGGAGAAATCCCACCCAGTGCCAAGTGGTTTACTGTCCTGAATCTTAAGGACACCTTTTTTTACATTCCACTGGTTAAAGAATCCCAATATCTTTTGTCTGAAGTAGGAGGCTCCAGGAGAAAATCAACAAATGACTTGGACAGTATCACCTCAGGGATTCAGAGATAGCCCCCATCTCTTTGGACAGGTTCTTAGCTGAGATCTTCTAGATCTGGGACTTAATGGGAAAATATTGCAATATGTAGATGATCTACTAATCTGCTCTCCAGATGAGGAAAATGCCCAACAACATGCAATTCAGGTTCTAAACTTTGTGGCAGAGAGGGGACATAAAGTCTCCTGTGCTAAGGCACAGGTGGTCCAGAAAAGGTCACTTATCTGGGATTTCAGATTATACACAGGTCCAGGAGGCTGTCCTCTGACCTAGTACAAAGAGTCCTCCAGTTGCCTTCCCCCATGACTCGGAAACAATTGCCAGTTTTCCTGGGGCTAACCAGTTATTGTAGACTCTGGATACCCAACTATGGCCTAATCACCCAGTCCTTATATAAAAACTTAAAGTGACAGGACGATTCAATCCCATTGACATGAGGACCTCCTCAAAGGAAGGCAGAGGCTACACTAAAACAAGCCTTAACCCAAGCACTACCTTATGTTTCCAGACCCAGAAAAAAGCATTTCAACTGTATGTCCACAAAAAGGAAGGAATAACCTTGGGAGTGTTAACTCAAAGGTTGGGACCTGAGCCCCAGCCAGTAGCTTACTTATGCAAGAGGCTTGATCCAATCACCTGAGGCTGGTCTCCCTGCCTTTGAAATCTTGCAGCTACTGCAGTCCTAATAGAAGATGCTGTAAAACTCTCAGGAGCAAGCCAACTATTTTTACTAGCCACCAAATGAAACAACTTCTCAGTGGCAAAAACCACTTATTTAGGTCTGATCAAAGGATCCTCAAATACCAGGTAATGCTGATGCAAAATCCTGTACTGAGTATATCCCCTTGTAAGGTTCTTAATCTATCCTATCCCGACTATTCCCCTGAGGGCTCTTTCCCCTTTCACTCTTGCCTAGAAACTTTGGGCCATTGGACAGAAACCCCCAGAGGGATTAACAGAAGATCCTCTGACCAATCCTAAGGAAATCGGCACACTGTTGATAGCAGCTTTGTCTTAGGTGGAAAAAGGAAAGCAGTATATGCAGTAATCTCCAATTTCAAGACCATAGAGGTCTGGAAAGATGGGTCCAGAAAGGTTCAACTCCAGCTCACATGGAAGGGCCCCTACCCTTTAATACTTTCTACCCCCACAGCCGTCAGGGTACCAGGGCACACGACTCCTGGATTCACTACTCAGCTGTTAAGCTGTGGAAGAAAACAGAAGAGGACACTCAATACACCTGTGAGCCCCTGGGAGATCTCTGATACCCATTCAGGACTCCAAATGAGTTCCATTGTAATAAAGAGGTAAAAAATTAAGTTTCTGGGGATAAACTTTATCGGGAGAGCTCTTACTTCAGCCTGGGCTACATTGCTGTCTCTCTCTTTGTCTTAGCCAAGGAAACTCCCTTGCACTTAGACAGACACCACTATAAGGACTCTGAGGCGTGAGACTAGCAAGAGGGGGAGGCCGAAAGCCCCTCGCCATCCCAGCTCAGCAGGAAGTAGCCAAGAGAGACCTCAATGCCCCTATTCCTAAAGAAGTGGCCCTCCTGTCTCTTGAGGGAGGAATGTTAAGTAGTTAGAATAGGAACAAGGAGTCCAAAATGGTGATAACTAAGAGAGAAAAAAAGGGGGGAAAGCCCAAATAAAGGGAACAAAGAGAGATCCATGGACTGGAGTGGGAACCTCAGGTGAAACACACCCCTTTCCTGATCAATGATAATTGCTAGCCCTAATTTGCATAGAGCAGGCATGGCTCCGGGAATCGGAGCGGGGAAGGAGACAAAAAGTAAAAAAAGAGGGAATCGAGATGGGCTGACGCCTCCCCTTCAGGACTGGTCTCCCCTCACACCTTTACCAAATAAACCTCTGACCTGGAACTGAGCTGAACACTGGTCCACCAGTTCCAGATCTTTGTTGCAGAGAGACTGAATTGAAGAAATTACGCACTCTCCCAACACAAACATACAAACATAGTATCTTTTTGCCTTAAAAAATAACCCCTGGCACAATCTCCAACTATTACCTGACTTCTCTGCTTCCTTGTATATCAAAAATTCCTTGAAAGTGATTTCTTATTCTCACTTTGTCCCCTCCCTCTTCTCCAGCTCTCTCTTGAATCTATTCCAAAAGGGCTCCACACACACACAAAAGGACTCCATCTCAAGTTCATGCATGATTTCCACTGTGCTAAATTCAATGGTAAACCCTCAGTCTCTCTCTTAATTAACTTCTCTACAGCTTAGTTTACGGTATACAGCAAAGCAATTCAATTATATATATACACACACATATATATATTCCCTTCATATTCTTTTCTATATAGCTTATTATGAGATGCTGAATATAGTTCCTGTGCTATACAATAGGACCTTCTTGTTTATCTGTCTTATCTATGCATGCATGCATGCTCAGTCAAGTCAACTCTTTTGCAACCCCATGAACTGTAGCCCACTCATATCCTCAGTACATGGAATTTTCTATGCAAGAAGACTGGAGTGGTTTGCCATTTCCTCCTCCAGGGGATCTTCCCTACCAAAGGATTGAACCCATGTCTCTTCTGTCTCCTGCACTGGCAGTCAGATTATTTATCATTGTGCAACCTGGGAAGCCCTCATCTTATCTATAGTAGTGTGTATATGTTATTCCCATCCTCCTAATCTACCCCTACTCACATTTCACTTTTGGTAAAAATAAGTTTGTTTTCTATGTCTGAAAGTCTGTTTTCTAAATAGATTTATTTGTATCATATTTTAGATTCCATATATAAATGATATCATATGATGTTCGTCTCTCTCTGTCTGACTTACTTCACTTAGTATGACAATCTCTATATCCATCCATGCTGCTGCAAAGGGCATTCATCTGTCAATGGACATTTAGGTTGCTTTCATGTCTTGGTAATTGTAAATAGTGTTGCCCTGCAAATTGGGGTGCATGTATCTTTTAGAATCAGAGCTTCTCTGGATATATACCCAGGAGTAGTATTGCTGGATCATATGGTAACTCTATTTTCAGTTTTTAAAAGAACTTCCGTATTGGCTGCACCATTTTTCATTCCCACCACCGATAGTGTAGTAGGGTTCCATTTTCTCCACACCCTTTCCAGAGTTTATTATTTGTGAATTTTTTAATTATGGTCATTCTGACTGGTGAGAGGTGATATCTCACTGTAGACTTGAATTGCATTTCCCTAATAAGCACGTTGAGCATCTTTTCATGTGTCTATTGGCCATCTGTATGACTTCTTTGGAAAAATGTCTATTTAGGTATTCTGCCCAATTTTTGATTGAGTTCTAGCTGACTCTTTTCTTGAAATGCTTTCTTCACTTGATTTCTGGAAGCACCTCTTTCAGTTATCCTATCCCCATTGGTTGTATCTTTTAGCTCCCATTGTTAATTTTTCTCATGTCTCCATTGAGGTTCACTGAGGTTGGGTTCTTAGATCTCTTCCCCTCTCTATCAACACTCATTTCCAAGGTGATGTCATCGACTCTTATGGCTTTAAATATTATCTGTATGTTGATGTGCTCAAACGTTCCTTCTCCTGAGCTTATTTATTTTTGGCTGTGCTAGGTCTTCCTTGCTTCATGGGCTTTTCTCTAGTAGCGACAATCAGGGGTTCTTGCTAGTGCAGTGCACACACTTCTCATCGCAGTGGCTTCTCATTGCGGAGCCTGAGCATGAGCTCTAGGGGGTCCAGCCTTCAGTAGCTGCAGCCTGTGAGCTCAGTAGCTGTGACTCCTGGGCTCTAGAGCACGGGCTTCGCTGCTCTGTGGCATGTGACCTTCTCCCAGATCAGGGATCAAACCTGTGTCTCCTGCACTGGCAGGCAGACTCTTTACCACTGAGCCACCAGGGAAGCCCTCCCCTGAGCTTAAAATTTTATTCAACAGCTACTGGACATCTTCACTTGCCAAGTATCTCAGATTTAGTACATCCTAATTTAGACTCTTGATAGCCAGCTCCTCCAAACACGATCATACCGTACATTTCCTCATCTTATTTAATGTCAACTTCTTCTTCCAGTTGCTTAAGCAACTTGGAGTTACCCTTCCTCCGAAGTGACTTTTCTTCTTTTCTAATACACGTTTTGTCCATCAGTCAATACTGCTAATTATACCTACAAAATGTAAACATAATCCAGTTATTTCACTCCTACACTAACTCCTCCAGGTAGCCCTGATCTGTTTTCTGGGTAAGTACAATATTCTATTTTTGGTGTCTCTGATTCATCACTTGCCTTTCTTCTATGGTATGTTCTGCACATGGCAGCTAGATCAGATTGGGTAATGTCACCCTTGAACCCTGAACTCCACGACATTTCCCCATCATCCCCCTTACAATGGCAAAAAGCCCTACATAATCTGACCACCATTTTTTTTTCAGGCCTAATTTATTCTTCTCTTTCCAGGTCTCATTCATTAGGTACATGTGCTCCTTGGTGTTCACACTCAATCCATGTTCTCCACACAGAGTTTTCTTGTTCCTTCTACTTGGAGCACTTTCCCCGAATATCCACGTGTCTCCCTCCATGACCTCCTTCAGGTCTTTGATTAAAAGTCCGTTTCTCGGAGAGGCATTCCCAGACTACCATTGTTAAAATAAATACTCTTCTCAGCACTATCTGGGGCTTCCCTGGAGGCTCAGTGGTGAAAGAATCTGCCTGCAATGTAGGAGATACAGGTTCGATCCCTGGGTCAGGAAGATCCCTTGGAGGAGGGCATGGCAACCCACTCCAGTATTCCTGCCTGGAGAATCCCGCAGATAGAGGAGCCTGGTGGACCACAGTCCTTGGGGTCGCAAAGAGTTGGATACAAACGAAGTGACTGAGCACAGCGCAGCACTACCCACCTTCCATCCCTGATCAACTTTTCTTAGTAATATTCATAGCCATCGGACTTACTTATATTTTACTTATTTATTTATTGACTGTCCTCCCCTATAAAATGTAAGTGCAATGAGGGCATGGCTTTTGTTTACTAATTTAGCAACATGGAAAATATCTGATACATAGTAGGCACTCAATAAATAACACTAGAGTATTTCAAAGTCAGACAACTCTGCTTTCTGTCTCCCGGCTCCTCTACTTACGAGATGTAGAGGCAAGAAATATTAAGAATACCAAGAATTCATTGACCAGAAATAATGACATACTCTTGTTCTCCACAGAGATTAAGTTGATCAGTACTAAAGAAATATCAGTGACATTCAAATTCATGAAATCAAATGTAATAAAAATATATTTAGATGCTTTTTGTTACATTTGAGAGAATAAATTGAGACATTTTGCTTTTTAATTCATGTGGATTCTAACCCCTTTCAAGAATTAAGTCACAATGTCCCATTTTCTTTGAAAACTTCCTGACCTCTCAGTCACTCCTTCCTCATCATATTTTGTATGTATCTTAATTTTGGCCCTTATCACACTTATTATAGTTCCCTCTATAAACTCTGGGAGTTGGTGATGGACAGGGAGGCCTGGTGTGCAGCAGTCCATGGGGTCGCGAAGAGTCGGACACGACTGAGCAACTGAACTAATGAGTTTATTTCTTCAGGTAAGCAGTGAGTTTCCTGAAAAAAGTGGTAATAGATATCTATCTCTGCATCCCTTGTTGCTAGAACTGTTTCTGTCATGTTATAAATTCTCATAAGTCATTGTTGAATAGATTGTGTAATTTAGGCTGAGATAGCACAGTATTGCCCTTCATGGTGGCACAGACGGTAAAGAATCTGCCTGCAATGCAGGAGACCTGGGTTGGATCTCTGGGTTAGGAAGATCCCCTGGAGAAGGGAATGACAACCCATTCAGGTATTCTTGCCTGGAGAATCCCATGGACAGAGGAGCCTAGTGGGCTGCAGTACTTGGGGCTGCAGAGTCAGACACGACTGAGCACACATGTGGCAGCAATTCACTATCATTAAAAGGACATTACTGTAAAACACAGCTCCGTTTAGGGCATATTACTGAGCAGGCAAACCATGAACGGCTATCTGCAAAAATTTTTAAATACTCTCAAAGTTTTGGATTTAATAACCAAATATTATTCGTGTTATTAATGTTAATAAACATAAATGCGGAAGTCTTTCTGTTATTCCTCTTTTTTGTATTACCCAGATTTAGACACCAGATGTCACTAGGAGACTGGTCCATGTCTCTCTGTTAACAAGAGGGAGACAAAAACTGGACGTTGAAACATGAAGCAGAATCTATTTCTTTGTAGAAACTCTTCTGAATGTAAATCCTAGTAGCCTTAAGATTTTATTTTTTGCCTGATTTTGACATAGCCTAGGTTAGAATAAAGAACACTGGACTGGGAATTAGAGATCTAAGATTTTAGCTCCAACTCTGACATTTTCTAGCCCTTACTACCTGCTAAGGTTCTTCACCTTTCTGGTCTCTAAAAGGTTTCCTCATCTGAACATAAGTATAGCCAGAGAAGATGATCTCCATAAATGCTGCAGCTCTAACTTGTGATGATTTTATTCCCTCCCTGTTACTTAGGGTAGCAAGGAGCCCCTCTCCTGCGGTGCGGACTGGGACGTCAGCTCACATGCGAATTCGGGGACCTCTTACACACTCAGTTTTTCCTCAGTGCAGGCGTCCCTGGACTGTGACCTGCCGTGAAGCTGGAAAACATTTATGTTCTCACTGCCACACAATCTCTAGACGTTGGTTGACATGTTGTGTGAAATTCCTTTTCCATCAGAGAATGCTGCGTTCTTATTTTAAAAGCATTGCACGGAACGTATTTAAGATGTCAATATGTAAATATGAGGCTACTTTTAGTAAGAATCATTTTCATTCTCACTGGGAAATGAATTCTTTACCTGAGGTATTTCTGAATGCTAATGTGAATATTCTTTGTTACCAGTTCTCTGTACTGCCTACCTACCCACCTACCTAATGCTCTCACAGCTTAATCTTTTATTTATAGTGTTCCAAAGCCTCCTGTGTTCACAAACCACACTCAGAAGACTCAGGTGCTGTTGTTGTATGCGTTGCCTCATTTATCTCCTTCTGTGAATATTTATGCATTGTTTGATATTAATATTTGCATTGCCTATAGTTCATTCAGTGGTGAGGGTCTAGCAGTCTCAAACCATTCCTCTGTAACTCTTTTATTATAGGTTAAGCCACATGGTAGTATTTTCAAGAATAACCTGAATTAGACAGAACCCTTAACGCTTAAAGCCACGAATCCACCACCCAAATTACACACAGTTAACAAATGTTTATGTGCAATTTATTGATTCCTGGAACATATGTTGTGTATTTACTAAGCACTTCGCACTGTTGATGGTCTGAGATTTAAACAACTAATAACACAATGTAGCTTGGACACAGCATGAGTATGTGTGGACCAGCAACGTGAAGACAGATACAGTGGAGTTAAGTCAGCTTGCAGTGCGGGTGGCTAAAGTGTGGCAAGCCTAACCTGTCTGGGGGAGCCACAGAAGGCTTCACAAAGGATTTACAAAGTTACCCTTGATCTGACTTTCAAAGAAGAGACAGCAGGTTTGGATGGGAGGTTGGTCGGGAGACTCTTTCAGGCAGAGGGGGCAGCAGAGGCAAAGAAATTAGCGCTATAGGACTGCATACGAAGCCGGAGAACTCCTGTGTGTGGTCTGTGCTTATTGGTTAGTGAGTGAGAGGGGTGATACACTTGGCGCTGAAACTGAACTGAAATTTACAAAATGGACTCTGACTCCTCCTGATGTAATTTGTAAATTTTCAAGGGCAAGTTCAGGTGTTTCTTAGGGAACTGTTCTCCATCATTTCAGTGACTCATTGCTCTTCTTTATTTATATTTGGTGGTTTAATAGGTGCATGGGCTCTTGTCTCAGCTACAGAGTGAGCTCCTCTGGGTCAGATCTATACTTAGCAGTCACCTTCATATGTTATTATATGGAGGATGAAAAGAATAAAACAGAAGGATGGAGGAAACTATGGAGTAGTCTACCTACTGAGCTTACTTAGCAGCTTCATATGAGATAATACATGAAATGTTCCATCTAGTTCGGGCGGGGGTTCCAGGTCCCCAAGGCCCCAAGACCTTGTTCTGCCTGACAGCCTAGAACTGATCTACTTGCAGAATTTTACTGCTCTGGCTGCTGAAAACAGCATCACATGATCCTGTGCAAAGTACAGTGTCTGTTTCATGGATTTATGGAGACACATATCCCAGAGTTGAGAGTCTAATTGAAAACTTAGCAGCCCTGTGTGGTATCTTACAGTCCCTTGAATTTTGAAAGAAACTCATAAGAAGTTAGCAATATGGAGTTTGGTTGTCATGGTTTTGACAAATTTCCATGAGTGTTTCATATTGACTGTTATTCATATGCAAGTTATTTAGACATTCTACCCATTATTCTTATAAACTATATGATTTAAGTATACCACCACATTTCACTGTTCTCTTTCATTATTGTATCTGCAGTTAAAGCCGGATGTACTAGCATCTGTTTTGCTTTGTTAATGCCAAATAGCACTTTCAAATGCCAGCTCCCTTCTGAATTTTTTCCTCAAATCATGCTTTAGGGCTTCAAACATGGAAGCCAAGAAACCAATATTCTTTATAGCTGAGGAAACTGAACTCCAGAGAGCTTTAGAGATTTATACATGCTCACATGGTGTTAGTGGAAGAAAGCTAAGTCTTATTTGTATGTCTTTTCAGATAAATCATATTATCCTTGAAAGTATAATCATTTAAAAATTTGGGTATAGGTCACAAAGTTTGCATCAAATATAAAGCTGTACATTTATATTGCTACAATTTATTTTATCCGTAATAGTGCATTAAACAATTATAAGTTTAAATACTTTATGAAGTAATTCCCATTAATGATTTTGTTGCATTTTATCCATACTCATTGGAAGAACACAGGCAGATATAACTCTTACTATTAACCTCATGTCCCAGGTGATCACATTGAAGTTCAAAGGGTTTGTGGCCTTGCCCAATGTCACATATCTAGTAAAAGTAGATGCAAATATTTAAACACTGATCTTCTGACTCGAAGCTTACTTCAGTCCACCTAAAGTGTTATGAAATTCAAACTATTAATTACTCACAGAAAGTAAGCTTGAAGAGATAGGTAAATCAGATTTAAGCTTTTTTTTTTTTTTTTTGGCTTGGAAGCAGAGGTGATCATTTTTCTTCTCTTGAAAGCACTGGTTGCATGGTAAACTAGATAGTTCCTGTGTCTCCTGAATTGGAATTTCATTATTTAATATGAAGTATTACTAATCCTCAGAACATTAGACACAGTCATGTTTAGGCATAAATTTGTAAGCTGAATTTAGACTTTGATGTAACTTAATTGTTTTTAGATTCTCTGCACTAATGCCTCTATCCATCAGAACAGATAATTGAGGAGTCCTCTATATATGTCATGAGCTTCCCAGGTGGCGCTAGTGGTAAAGAACCTGCCTGCCAGTGCAGAAGATGCAAGAGACACGGGTTTGATCCTTGGGTCTGGAAGATCCCCTGGAGGAGGGCATAGAAAGAAACCCATGGACAGAGGAGCCTGGTGGGCTATGGTCCATAGGGGTCACAAAGAGTTGGACACAACTGAGTAACTTTGCACACACACATGCTACATGTGTCAGATGCATGAACTTCCTCAAATTATGGACTTGGCACTTAACTTGGCTTTCTTATCTTGGAAATCACTTCCTTCTTTTACAATATTGCAGTGGTACAATTTCTGGGAGAAAATATAATTTTTTTATTGTTTTTTATTTTTATGAATAATGATTATTATTAAATGTTGGCTCTAATTCTACTGAGTTACTGTTAAAATACCATATTAATTATGACTATTAAATTATATGCTACTTCCTCTTAAAAAGACTTGATGATTGGGTCACATATGCTGCAGATTAATAAAATATTAGTATAAAATATAGGGACCTTATTTCCCGGACCAGGGATTAAACCTGTGCCCCCTGCATTGGAGTCAGAGTCTGAACCACTAGACCACCAGGGAAGTTCCAATAGAATATAAGTACATGCAAAAAATCATCAGTGGTTGAAGAATGGTGCATGATGCTTGAAAATAGAAGAAGGAAATTTCCCCAAGATTCAGCCATTACTTATTCCTTTACAATCATATTCTTTTCTGGATCAATAAGATTCTTGCAAAAAATCTCACAGTCAATTGCTGGCAGCACCAAAAGCATAATATAGTTATTTTTCAACTGTGGACCAGAGTCCCCTCAACACTTGACTTTAATAATATACTGTTTAATAATTTAATCTCACTTGAACTTCTCCTTTGTAATCCCCAAAGTAGACTATATGACAGAAAAGAGGAAGTTCTGAAAGAATGTATTTATGATCAAATTTTAACTTTCTCTTTTTACATAGCATTCAGGAGTTTGTTCACACAATGTACATTGCAGACAACTATCACCTATATTGTAAACCCCTGATTAAACTTTCTCTTTTATAATTCCATACAAGGATATAGGTGAGGGGTCCATGTGAGCATCTCCTCACATCATGGCTGGATTGTTGGCTAGTACAACTCTGAGCTCTTCTCCCCACTCCCAAACATTCCCAGCCATGTATCCTACGGTCCTCCAATCAAAACGACGAGACCATCTTCTTAAAGTCCTATAAGTTCTAAGAAAAAAGTCTCAATGATTCATTTCAATAAATATTAGACCTAAACTTCTCTTACTAGGTTCTACAATTCTAACCCTATTCACTAGTATTGTGATGGAGAGGGAAGGGGTACATGAAGCAATTTTTTTTCACTTCTTTTCAAAAAAATTTTATTGAAATACAGTTGATTTACAATGTGTGTTAGTTTCAGGTTAACAGCAAAGTGATTCAGTTATACACATACATATATAAATAGTTTTATATATATATACGCATATATACAGACTGAGGCTATTTCTGTTTTGTAAATAAGTTCATTTGTATCAATATTTTAGATTCCACATATAAGATTTTCTAAGTTCCACATATAGGTTCCATGTATATATATATTCTTTTTTTACATTCTCTTTCATTATAAGTTATTATAAGATAGTGAGTATTAATTCTGTGCTATAGAGTAGGTCCTTGTTGATTAGCGTCTCTGCTGGTTCAGATGGTGAAGAGTCTGCCTGCAGTGCAGGAGACCCGGCTTCGATCCCTGGGTCTGGAAGATCCCTTGGAGAAGGAAACACTAACCCACTCCAGTAATTCTTGCCTGGAGAATTCCATGGACAGAGGCTACAATCCATGGGATCACAGAGTCAGACATGACTGAGGGACTAACGCATTTTATATATAGTAGTATGTATATTTCAAATCCAAACTCATAATTTTTCCTTCCACCCTCCTCTTTGATAATCATAAGTTTGTTTTCTATGACTGAGTCTATCTCTGTTTTGTAAATAAGTTCATTTGTATCATTTTTTTAGATTCCATATATGTGATGTCATATGATATTTGTCTTTCTCTGATTCACTTCACTTAGTATGATAATTTTAAGTGCATCTATATTGCTGCAAGTGGCATTATTTCATTCTTTCTTGTTACTAGGTAATATTCCACTGTGTGTGTGTATATATGTGTGTGTGTGTGTGTGTGTGTGTATTTATATATATAAAGCACATCTTCTTTATCCATTCTGCTGTCAATGTTGCTTCCATATGCATGAAGCAATTTTAAAAAACTTAAACTGTGGGGGAGTAAGAGTTGTATGGGGTCTGATCTTAATACTGAAGTCAGAGGCGTAATCCATGAGGACAAAGGGTGACCAGAAGCAAGAGTCAAGAGGCAACCTTAGAGAAGAAGCTTGAGGCATTAGAATATTTCTCTTGGAGGAAAACAGCACAGATGGAGGGTCCCAAGAGCTCTTTCCTCTGTAGTGACTGGGCAGCCTGACAGTTCCTGGGGACTGGGGCCCAGCCATTTCAGCCAGATGTGGTTGCCGCAGGTCAAATGCATGCTTTATTTTCCTTCTTAATCTCCAGAGTTTTCCTGAACAAGTCTCACAGAATTCTTGATCAGCAGCAGTTGTAGACTGTTTGATCAGCATACTTCTTTTTTGTTCTTATTATGCAAGAATGCATTTTTTAATTTATTTTAATTGGAAGCTGATTACAATATTGTGGTGAGTTTTGCCATACATTCACATGAATCAGCCATGGGTGTGCACGTGTTCCCCATCCTGACCCCCCTCCCACCTCCCTCCTCATCCCATCTCTCAGTGTAATCCCAGTGCACCAGCCCGAGCACCCTGCCTCACGCATTGAACCTGGACTGGTGATCTCTTTCACATATGTTAATATACATGTTTCAATGCTATTCTCTCAAATCATCCCACCCTCGCCCTCTCCCACAGAGTCCAGCAGTCTGTTCTTTACATCTGTGTCTCTTTTGCTGTCTCACAGATAGGGTCATCATTACCATCTCTCTAAATTCCATATGTATGCCTTAATATACTGTATTGGTGTTTTTCTTTCTGACTTACTGTGCTCTATATAATAGGCTCCAGTTTCATCCACCTCATTGGAACTGATTCAAATGCATTATTTTTAATAGCTGAGTAATATTCCATTGTGTTTATGTACCACAGCTTTCTTATCCATTCATCTGCTGATGGACATCTAGGTTGCTTCCATGTCCTGGCTATTATAAACAGTGCTGCGATGAACGTTGGGGTACATGTGTCTCTTTCAATTCTGGTTTCCTCAGTGTGTATGCCCAGCAGTGGGATTGCTGGGTCATATGGCAGTTCTATTTCCAGTTTTTTAAGGAATCTCCACACTGTTCTCCATAGTGGCTGTACTAGTTTGCATTCCCACCAACGGTGTAAGAGGGTTCCCTTTTCTCCACACCCTCTCCAGCATTTATTGTTTGTAGACTTTTGGATAGCAGCCATTCTGACCGGCATGAGATGGTACTTCATTGTGGTTTTGATTTGCATTTCTCTGATAATGAGTGATGTTGAGCATCTTTTCATGTGTTTGTTAGCCATCTGTATGTCTTCTGTGGAGAAATGTCTGTTTAGTTCTTTGGCCCATTTTTTGATTGGGTCACTTGTTTCTGTGTAATTGAGCTGCAGGAGCTGCTTGTATATTTTTGAGATGAATTCTCTGTCAGTCGCTTCGTTTGCTATTATTTTCTCCCATTCTGAAAACTGTCTTTTCACCTTGCTTATAGTTTCCTTCGTTGTGCAAATAAACAAATGATCTGCATACTTCTTAGTGCATCATTAGGCAGAAGGCACCCCATTCAATCTTTTACCATGAGACCAATCATGCCATTTTTAAGGACTTGTAGGAATGGTTCTTTGAACAAGTCATAAAAGAAGGATGTTATCTGAGGTTCTGAACACAGCACAAGTGTGGCAGGGACAGATTTGTCAGAATGAACACATTATGGCATTCTGAACTGAAATCAAGATGATCTCTATTCAAAGGAATTTCAGGGATTACGCATGACACTCAGTTGTAATGTAAAAGGAATTTATTAAACGTCTGTTAATAATTGTTCTTCTCTAAAATAATTAAAATATACTTTAGGTTTATTAATATTTACTGCAATATATTAACATATCTGTTGTTTAGTCGCACAGTGGTGTCCAACTCTTTGCCACCCCATGGACTCTCTAGCCCAGCAGGCTCCTCTGTGACTTCCCAGACAAGAATACTGGAGTTGGTTGGCATTTCCTTCTCCAGGAGATCTTCCTGACCCAGGGATTGAACTCGTGTCTCCTGTGTCTCCTGCCTTGGCAGACAGATTCTTTACCACTGAGCACAAGGAAGTTCCAATAGGTATGTATTAATATTACATGCATGTTACTAACTGTGTACTTTCAAGGGCCTTCCCTTGTGGTGCTAGGGTAAAGGACTCATCTGCCAGTGCAGGAGACTTAAGAGACGAGGGTTCGATCCCTGGGTCAGGAAGATCCCCTGGAGAAGGGCAGGGCAATCCACTCCAGTACTCTTGCCTGGAGAATCCCATGGACAGAGGAGCCTGATGGGCTACAGTCCATAGGGTTGCAGAGTCGGCCACGACTGAAGTGACTTAGCACAGCATGTGCAGAGTACTAAGTACTATGCTGTACTAAGTACAGCATAGCATGTACTTCCAATGTATGAACATATGAGTGAATATATATTCAATGAATATATCTAAACCATGAGATAATAAATGTATGTTGTTTTATGTTGCTAAATTTGTAGTGATTTGTTACAGCAGCAGAAAACTCATACACTTGTTACCTACAATTCCCAAATAAAAATTGAGCCATAGGTGAGTTACGTTCACACAACTCCCAAGTGTCAGAACCGATCCCTTTAAATAAGTGTCACTTCCTCTTGAAAGTGCATGTTACATGGTCTCTTTTATTCTTTGCTTAAGGGAGACAGCCAAATATTAACTATTTTATTCATCTATCTTCTCCATATTATTTGCTATAGTCCTGGAAAAGCAGACATCCCAGCGGTAGACATTTGATGAACTTTCCAGATGACCCACCAGTGAAGGACTCAGTACTCTGACAGCTGAGAATGCTTTCAGTCATGATTTTCAACTACCAGCTCCTTCAGAGAGCATCCCAACTATGCAGCCACCCTATCCAAACACATTTTTCCAGAGGGGTCTACATAAAATGACCAGTACATATCAGGGCATAAAGAAAGGTCTGGCTATGTTCACCCAGGTAGCACTAGTGGTAAAGAATCCACCTGCTAATGCAGGAGACATAAGAGACTCAGATTCGATCCCTGGGTTGGGAAGATCCTCTGGAAGAGGGCATGGCAACCCGCTTCAGTATTCTTGCCTGGAGAATCCCGTACACAGAGGAGCTTGTTGGCTGCAATCCACAGGATCACAAAGAGTCAGACACAACTGAAGCAGCTTAGCATATGTTGAACCCAAGCTGGGGCAATGTCTATAGCTACAGGACTCCCCATGAGATCAGCTGAGACTGTTAAGTTTACCTTGCACATCCACTTACTACTCTATCCCATTTTCATCTCCTTCATTCCACTGACCCACAGGTGTGAATTGCAAGAACACTTTTTAATAAACATTTTGCAAGCTAATTTGCTTCTCAGAATCCACTTCCAGGGAAACTAACCTGTGACATCTAACCTTTGGTTGGTTAGCATATCTAAATGTTAGTATAGTTTATTATACCTAATAATTTGGGTAAAATAATAGCTTCTTGCCACGAGTGACCAAAGTGTGCAGAAGGCCTATTGGAATTGTACTTGTAACTTCTATCCCTCATCTAATGAACCTGAGGGCTGCAGATGGAAAATTTTATAAACAGCCTCACTTTGGTTAGTGTTTTCATATGATCTTGTAATAAGATAAAATTGGGTGCAATATAAGAAGCAAGGCAGTATTCTTACTTGAGGCATTCATCACAAACTAGAGGGATATTAGTAGACTTAAACAAAAGCCACAAGTTTCATGATGAGCTGAGAAAATTATGCAGAAAGTGGACAAATGCCTGCCCCATGTTCTTCCCTGCCTCAGTGGCCTTGCTACCACGTTCCTGGCCTGTGAGTCCATTTGCTTGGGAATGTTAGAACAAAGGGAGGCTCTTCAATTGGGGTTATTTTTCTTTTAAAAATCACCTAAGCCATCTTCCCGATACCCTGCATGAGTTCCTTCCCCTCCTGGCCTTTGTACTTGTTCTATGATCTCTGTACCCACTCCCTTCCAGGCTTCACTGGACACAAAGTAGTCTTCTGCTATTTTCCTGTAAACTTATGTGCTTGTAAAATTTGTGGTCCAGAAGCAAAACCGTCTCAAGTGTCATAGTTTGAGATAACTGTTTCTTTTATTCTTGTCATAATCTTTCCTTTCTCCCTCTGCCATGTTTTGTTTTTTTCAATGAAGAGTGTTTCCTTTAAATTCCCTTGGGAACATTTCTTCTCACCAACTCTTCAGACCCTCTCTTTCCTATAGTACAATTTTATTAGATTTTTTGAGGCTTCCAAGGTGGCATAACTGGTAAAGAATCTGCCTGCCAATGCAGGAGACACAGAGATGCAGGTTCAGTTTCTGGGTCAGGAGGATCCCCTGGAGAAGGAAATGACAACCCACTCCAGTATTCTTGCCTGGAAAACTCTATGGACAGAGGAGCCTGGTGGGTTATAGCCCATGGGGGTGCTGAGAGCCGCACATGACTGAGCGCACATGCAGAGATCAGGTGTTTTATGTAGGTCTTCCCTAGGAGTATCCCAGTGCAGCCTTCAGTTCAGTTCAGGCGCTCCATCATGTCCAACTCTGTGACCCCGTGGACTGCAGCACACCAGGCTTCCCCATCCATAATCAACTCCCAGAACTTGCTCAAACTCATGTCCATCTCATCCTCTGTCATCCCCTTCTCTTCCTGTCTTCCATCATTCCCAGCACCAGGGTCTGTTCAAATGAGTCAGTTCTTCACATCAGGTGGCCAAAGTATTTGAGTTTTGGCTTTAGCATCAGTCCTTCCAACAAATATTCAGGACTGATTTCCTGAGAATTGGCTGGTTGGATCTCCTTGCAGTACAAGGGACTCTCAAGAGTCTTCGACACCACAATTCAAAAGCATCAATTCTTCAGCACTCAGCTTTCTTTATAGTCCAACTCTCACATCCATATGTGACTACTAGAAAAGCCAAAGCTTTGACTAGACGGGCCTTTGTTGGCAAAGTAATGTCTCTGCTTTTAAATATACTGTCTAGGTTGGTCATAGCTTTTCTTTCAAGGAGGAAGCATCTTTTAATTTCATGGCTGTAGTCACCATCTGCAGTGATTTTGGAGCCCAAGAAAATAAAGTTTCTCACTGTTTCCATTGTTTCCCCATCTATTTGCCATGAAGTTATGGGACCAGATGCCATGATCTTAGTTTTCTGAATGTTGAGTTTTAAGCCAGATTTCTCACTCTCCTCTTTTGCTTTCATCAAGAGGCTCTCTAGGTCTTCTTCACTTTCTGCCATAAAGATGGTGTCATCTGCATATGGCAATCTTGATTCAGTTCACATTAAGTTTTTATTATATTCAGCTTCTGTTGATATTCCTTCTATCTACTTTCTCATGTTTTATGCCACAAAAAATAGATATATTATCTATACAATCTATATACTATATACTATACTATCACTAAGGATAGTGATCTTTTTAGCTCTAAGAACTTCAAGCTAGCATTGGAGTAGGTGATAGGCTTAGCGTCAATGAAGAAGAACAACACGTAAGTCTTTGATGCAATGGTGAGCCCTTGTCCCTTTGTACAACAAGAAAATAGAATCCTCAGATTTCAAGTCAAAGTCCACATTTAAATCCTAACTCTCAGCGCTCTGGGATGCATGCAGACATCCTTGCCCTTTGAACACAATGCATCCCATAATAGTTGTTTTGCAGTGAATACACATTTCCTGGGGAATGGGGGTTGCTTGCTACTGTTCTTATGCCCTGTACTAGATTTCTACAATAGATACATTTTCATGGGCAAAGTTGCTGCCTTTGTGTCCAATGTCCAAGAACAGACAAGACCATAAATCATCAGGAGAGCAACCTGAAATACCTTTATTTTTTCCTTTCTTCCCATTTGCATAAAATCCTAGCAAAGGAAATTTCATTTGCTATTTCATCTTACCTTTGGCAAATCCATTCTGCAGGAGATACATCTCAACAGGAGCCAAACACAAGCAATCAAGCTCAGACGTCGTATTCTTAATTGCACTTCATCCCTTGATATGGCCATTTTGGCTAGACTTAAACTGTGGTGATTGCCTGCTTGTGTTTGCGCGCCATTGTCTGTTATCTACAATTTTAAGATTCATTAAATTATCTGTTTCTCCTTTCTCCTCTTCACCTGTATGCTGCCTATATTTCATGCTTGCTCTTTCCTGCTCTCAGCCCATTTCCTGATAACATCTCTACAAACATACTACTTAAAATTGCCATGGATAAATTGATCTGTGGCCTTATTGCTTCTAATGAATTCTCTTCATGCTCCAACTCCCTTTCCCACAGATAAACTGAATTCAACAGGCACTAGCCGTTGAGTACAGGGGCTGCTGGCATGATGAAATCCTGGAAGAACCAAGCTGGCACCAGCGGTGGTCTTCAATACGTGAAGTAGGGCAGCATTTCTCATGGAGGAGTGGGGAGAGTACCTCTCTCTTAAGTGTGACCATTCCACATGACCTCCAAACATTTATGTTTTTTTCTCAATAATTTACCAAGTTTATAGTGAAATAGCTCTCTTAATGCTTTACTTACACCAGTTCTTAGCAAAAATGTTGGTCAATAGGACATTGAATAGGAGACAAATCTAAGAGTGAAACAAAGCTAAGTGTAGATAGCTAACACTCAAAGCGTTTCTTGATGGAGTCAAATTTGGATTAACAGTGGGCAACATTAGTTTGCTTAAGTCTCTCCTTTATGGTAAGACTCCGTCTACCCGCATTCCTGGGTGAAACGAGCTGACATTCATGCATTGGAATTTAGGAATAGAATAGGCAAGATATCTGGATGGAAAGTGACCTTGGGGGAAGTCATAAGGGCCTGAGAAGGACTAACAGAGGTGTGGTGTGAGGTAAGACCCAGAATCCTCACCAAGAGACTGCCAAGTGCATTTCAGTTACCAGTGCTAAGAAGTGGTGTGGTTGACAGAGAAAGTTGCGGCTCTAGGCTCGTAACCATTCGCATAGGTACTGCACGTCCCCTCTGTGAGGTTCTGTGTTAGCTGATCTCAGAACTCTCGGACAGGATAGCCCATCATCACCTATTTGCTCCATATGTGAGAGCCTTCCAGGAGAGGTGTTCGTCAGCCAGGAGGTTTTGGTGAGTAAATGACCAGGCTGTGGCCACTCCCCGCTTAGCGCTCCCACACGCCTAAGCCCTGGAAACAGAGGATTGCATTCTTGAATTTTAGTGGCTTGGAAAGAAATTCCCAATCCACCCTCAGCACTAGCATCTGGAAAGAACAAGGCAGTAATTAAAATTAAGTCTATTACACAAATATTAATAACAAATTCTAACTCTTCTTGAAGCAACTAAGATCATTATAGTTGCTTTGAATTTGAAGGAATTAAGATCTGTTCTCACCAACGTGCATCATGTTCGAACTGACCATTTTAGCATTTGGCTTTAATCTTGTTTGAATCTGAAGTCGTGCTTCTTTCAACCTTACCCTCATTGAAAGGAAAAAAAATATGACCACAAAAGTTAGTGTAACATCTTTGTGTTTAGCTGATTACCATTTCAATGTATAAGAAATCAAAGAGCATGACAAATCAAATACATCATAAGGCAAATTATGTTTGTATTAAAATTTAATTTATTGGCAATAGTTGTTTCTCTCTGGAAAGTAACAGTATTTCCAGTTTATTTCCCAGTTTTATAAATATTCACTTCCTTCTTTCCTCCCTATCTTTTTTCCCTTTTCTTCCTTCCTTCCTCCCTCCCGACTTTCTTTCTTTCAGTATTCCCAATACGATTGCTTGATTGCTGGACAATGCAAGTGATACCGTGTATGCTGACTATGATCATTACTCTAGTTCTTGGCCTGAAATGTAGAATACTTAAATGAAAATATTTACTTATTTTCAAGATCCTCAAGAAGGCTTCTGCGTTAATTCATTTACTGTACAAACATTGATTTCATGCCTACTTTGCATCACACTTTGCAAAATGTGCTGAGGATACACACAAACCACTCGTAATCTTAGGGGAGCCAGGAACAGACTATGTCCATGCAGTCCTAAGAAGATGGTTTGGTTAGGTTTATAAAGTGTGAAGTGTTAATCATTCAGTCCTGTCTGACTCTTTGTGACTCCATGGACTGTAGCCCGCCAGGCTCCTCTGTCCGTGGGATTCTCCAGGCAAAAATATTGGGGTGGGGAGCCATTCCCTTCTCCAGGGGATCTTCCTGTCCCAAGGATGAAACCTGGGTCTCCTGCATTGGAAGGCAGATTCTTTACCATCTGAGCCACCAGGGAAGCCCTGTTGGGTTTACAGTAGTTACTAAATTAATTCTTATTACATGGATGTTACTGAAAGATTTGGTTGCTACCATTTATCACCATCACTTGGCCCGACTTTGTGGATGTGAGTATGCCCAGGTTACTTTCAAAGTGTTTTAGTGTTGAAATTTTCTTTTGCCCTGTTAGTAGCATCTCCCATATGAGACTGACCTTATTTGCCTCCCTCAGTAAATGTCTCAGTATGAGAGCATTGTGCAAAAAAAAATTAGGCAAAGATTATCTTTTCTTTATTTGTCCCTTTAAAACTCACTGACTTCTCATCTGAGGATTTATTTGAGTGTGTAGATAATTGACATTTATTATTAGCTAGAAAATTAGTTTATCTCTTTCTTGATATAGGTCTGTTGGTTTTTAACTTTAAGAAATTGGTAACATTTAGACTAATGTATTAGTCTTCAGTCAAAGAAGGCAAAAGAAAGGAAAATGCGAGCATTCCTTTTTTTTCTTTAATTTTTATTTTATTAGGTTTGTTTTTGTTCTTCTCTGTTACAAAACCAACAGTTATAGATCTTTTCAGAAACTAAAGTGAGACAATATGATCACAGTTTGGACTTCATTTAAAAACTGTCCACAGAAATTTATTCTAGGTAAAAAAAATCCATGAGTTTATATTGATACATATAATTGATTGAATAAGTAAATAAATGGAGAACATAGACTAATCTCTCATGCAGAAGAATTCCAAAAATTTATGCAGATACTCCACTCACATAGAGGTGAAGCAAAACTCCTTATTCCTTAAGTATGGGCTGGGCATAGTAATATTTTTTCAAAAGGTATGGAAATAAGGAAAAAGAGGAACTTTACATAAGGAAAACTCTGACAAACACTACTCCAGGCAGGTGACCAAGGTTAACATCAATAGTGATTTGTCTTATTTCTAGTATGAATCCTTGATGCGATGTGATAAAAATAGCACTTCACTTCTATGATCTTCTTCTCCAAAACCCATGTAACTCTTTTGATTACTTTGAAAACATCAGTAAAACCACAACTGAAGAATGTTATATGAATTATCTGACCAATATTCCTCAGCATAGAGTCATCAAAAAAAAAGTCTGAGAAACTGTCACACCCTAGAGGATTCTAACAAGACATAATGGCTAAATGCTATATGACTTCCTGAATGAGGTCCTTTTAAAAAAATTTTATTTATTTTAATTGGAGGCTAATCACTCTACAATATTGTAGCGGTTTTTGCCGTATCTCGACATGAATCAGTCATGGGTGTACATGTGTCCCCATCCTGAACCCCCAGTGCACCAGCCCTGAGCACCCTGTCTCATGCATCGAACCTGGACTGGAGATCTGTTTCACATATGATAATATACATGCTTCAATGCTATTCTCTCAAATCATCCCACCCTCGCCTTCTCCCACAGAATTCAAAAGTCTGTTCTTTATATCTGTGTCTCTTTTTCTGTCTCGCATATAGGGTCATCATTACCATCTTTCTGAATTCCATATATATGCATTAATATACAGAATGTGAGTGCTGGGTTAGATCTAAGGAAATCTGAATAAAGTATGAGCTTTAGTTAATAATCATGTAATATTGCTTTTGTGTGTGTGTTAGTCACTCAATTGTGTCCAACTCTTTGTAACCCCTGCCAGGCTCCTCTGTCCATGGAATTCTCCAGGCAAGAACACTGGAGTGGGTTGCCATTCCCTTCTCCAAGGGATCTTCCTGACCCAGGGATCGAATCTGGGTCTCTGCACTGAAGGCAGATTCCTTACTATCAGAACCACCAGGAAAGCCCTAATTTAATTAGGATCCCTAGTTTCTTTAATTGCTTTGGGCCTAAATTTGCTCACTTGAACTTTGGAGGTTATACATTATGTGTTTGCCTAGTATCTCTTTCCTTGAAAAATTAACCCTTCCTTGTGCATTCACTGTCTTCCCCAGCCACAGACATAACCACAGGACAGTTAAAGGGCCTCACGTTTTTGGACATAGTGACTGATTCGGAGATGAGAGCCTGACTCCAGCAAGGCCACTCAGAGACTGAAATCTGATATGTGCATGTCAGGGAAAAGGGAAGCTTTTGCAGGAAAGCCATATTTTGGACCACGGGCTGCTGCAGTGGCCATATATTTTAACCAGCAGAGAGTGAACAGGAAGTCAAAGCACAAAGAAAGCGCTGAGGGGAAGGGAGGAGAGTTATATCCCTATAAGTCCCTGGCTCCAGCCATGCTTGAAGCAGCTACAATTCTTGGTTTTATGAACCAATTATCTTCCCTTTTTCTCTTGCAGTAGTTTGAGTTGTGTTTCTTGAAATTAAAATATTCTGGACTAATACAGAGGTGATTCTGTCTGCTTTCAAGGTTATTGTGAGGATAAACTTTTAAAATAATAGAATGAATTGTAAACTCTAAAGAGTACCTGAGTCATAATTATACATTTAACACTAGTTCATTTGGCCATGGAGAAAAAAACATTTTTAAAATAATTATTCTCACTAAATAGGGTTCTTCATGGAATGAACATACAGTGATAGATTTTTGCATATGCTGTGATTTGGAATCATAAAAATTTTTGACTGTTTCTGTGTTGGGCTTAGTTCTAAACATGGTTTGTGTGTTTTACTAGTAAATGAAACCAGCGAGTATTATGTTTATTCAGTGCTTATGGCCAAATATATCTAGTTACTAGGAAAAAAATTTTTTCTACTCAAACAATTTTTTTTAACAGACTGGGGCATTATTTTTCTTTAGTACAATTGTGGTAATAAAGCTGGAAATATGTTTTCACAGCTGAGCTTCCTCAGAGATATTTTTAATGATTTGATTGCAAACTGAATCCCTGTGTTTTCTGCTTATTTCTTTGTGGGTGAATTATGGAATTCCCTGGTAGGGTAGTGTATGTACTATACCCATGTGCTATCTTATTCTGCTCCCAAATACTTCAAACTCTCCTTACTAGTGCATTGCGGGGGCCGGGGAACTATTTATTTTGCTCCTCAAATGGGATATCATATTCTGGGATGCTCACGATATCTTCTTGAGACTCAAAGGCAAATGCGCCAGCTCTTCCAGTCATCCTGATGACATTGTAAGGAAACAGGCTGATAAACTATGGTGGAATCATTCACAGTGCCAGATGTTCCTGGCAAAATTTTTATAGGAATATATATCTGATATACTCCAGAAATGGAAATTACCTACAGTTTTTTAGTATCTGATGTTTTTTACCAGGTATTTCCTAAGCAAGCTACTTGGATGGAAAGAGTAAAGTAATAACATTGTTTTTTTTACACAAAGGTTTGGAATTTTCCCTCACACACAAAAGTATTTTTTCTCATTCTCCCTTATTAGAAATCCACCATAGCAGTGAGGCTGAAAGTTTCTTTTAGGGCTTATTACATGTGCTCTGAGAAGTCAAAATAGATGACAATTTGCAAAATAAACTGTATTATGATTTGCATAACAATCTGCTAAATCATAGTTTGCAACACACATAAGCCCTGATTTAAAATTGCTATAGTTAGACCCATATGTTCTAATTATTCAACAGATGAATGGTTTATCCTATCTCTGAATTCATATATTCCAAAAAGACCACTGAGGGTCACTAATTTTTCTTGTTTATAAATTCTGACTGATCTTTGTCCAAACCAGGCTTACTAACTTCTGCTCTAAAACCACTACATCCATCTCCTTCTCTCCTGAATACTATACATTGCTGTTACTTCTTGTTGTTTAGTTGCTAAGTTGTGTCCAACAGTTTTTGACCCCTGGACAGTAATCCACAAGGCTCCTCAGTCCATTGGATTTCCCAGGCAAGAATACTGGAGTGGGTTTCTATTTCCTTCTACAGGAAGTCTTCCCAACCCAGAGATCGAACCTGCATCTCCTGCACTGGCAGGCAGATTCTTTACCACTGAGCCACCAGGGAGGCCACCAAATCATGTAAGTATCTAAATTTTCCTCTAAATTTTCCCTTTTGAGAACTACAGATATTCTTGCTAATGTTAATGCCCAGCAAGTTTAATAAATTCAGCTTTGTGTCATCAGTAAGTACCCCTGGTGCTCCTTATATGGGGGCTTGGATCATTCATACAGTGTCATTGCTTTCCTCGTCATCCATGATGATACACACATTGTGCTCATTGTTCCTAGAATTTAAATCCCTGTAACAAAGGATGTAATATTTAGTCCCCTTGTATCAGTTAATGGAAAGGCATCTGAGAAGAGATGAAGACCAGGGACTTATTCTTGTTCAAAAGCCATTTTCTTTGAGGTGAATCAAAACCAAGCAATAGCCAGTCCTTTTAGGTAATGACCCTGGTTCTACAGCAATTATAAAACAGGGCTACAAAAGACAATGATGTACCTGTGTGCTCTCAACATGCAAGCAGTAACCTCTGTTGTTTTTTCTTAAACCATGTTCCCAAGGTTGGAACAAAGGAGAAATAAGTAGACTATATAGAGAGGGCCCAGAATAGCAATGCAAACAGTTTGCAACTTGCTTTGATCAACACATAAAATCTCCTCGCTATAAATAATTATCCTTTTCAATATAAATAATACACACCTCCATCATGACTTGTGGGGGTTGGGCTACATGTTTATTATATAGATGTGCTCAGGCTCCTCCTTCCATAGAATTTTCCAGGCAAGAATACTGGAGTGAGTTGCCTTTTCCTGCTCCAGGGGATCCTTCTGACCTAGGGATTGAACCCACATCTCTTGGGTCTCCTGCACTGACAGGCAGCTGCTTGGCAGCTGCTCCACCTAGGAAGCCCACATGTTTGTCAGGTCCTTTCCAAACTCAAGTCCACTTGAGGTCATACAAATTGCAAAGTAGGGGAACTTTGACTGTAATGATTATTCAGCTCATCTTTCTCTCTCACTCTCTTTACACTGGTTCTGTTTGCTGCTATTCACCGCTGTTCACTGATGTTCTTAGAGTTTCCTCACTGTCCTCATTTGACCCAGATCTTTATTTTAGGCCTGTATCCAAGAGCCAAACATCATTCTTGTTCACGTGATTTTATTTCCTGTAGTTGGAACTAAAACAATCAGAATGAAGTTTTCAATAGTGTAAAGTTATAGCTCTAATGTATCATTTATTTTGCCATGATATTCTCAAAAGAAACAGCCACTGAGCCAGGGCATGGATGTTGGTATTCTAGGCATCGTTTCTATAGCAGGGGTCTATTTTTCATCTGCATCAGCTCAGCCCTGTGCTTTCTGCTTTAGATGATGAGCACATCAAAGACAGCATCAAACATTATAGCTTTCAATCTATTCCCCAGGAGGCATTTGTCAGCCATCATATTCAAGAACTACACATAAAATTAACTGGCTTATAATGAAAGCAGTTATGTGCTAAACCATGTATTTCACATGTATTTTATCTCATTAAATTTAAGTAACCTGAAGAGAATGGATTTATAATCTCCATTCCCCAGATTTTAAGAGATTAAGTAAATGACTCAATATAACACATTTGGTAAATGTTGAATTTTGCTCTCAAGAAGCTTTCAATCTGGCTGAATAAATAATGATAGTCAGGGAAGTTACACAATAACATGAGAACAAAAGACAAGCTTCAAGATAATACCTTACTAAATGCCCCCAACCAATTTGTGAAATCTAAGTTTCCTGAATTTAAGGAAAGGAGGTATCATGATGAAATGGTCTCTATTTAGAAAGCTTTCTAAAAGAAGTAGATAATTTATACGGCATTTCAAAATATATGCCATATTTTGTGAGGACAAAAGTTTTGGCAAGTAAAGGAACAATATATTCTTGAAAGGAATGATAATTTGGATTATCAAATTACCAAGTAAATTTTCAATAGCTAGTGAAGTCATGAATGGGGCATGGAGAAGGAGGAAAGAAGAAATGAATAGCTGTTAGCGTTAAGGGAGGTGAAAAGTATTATTTGCAACCACACTAGCCCTTGGAAATGGTGGCTCACTCCAGTATTCTTGCCTGGAAAATTCCATGGACAGCGGAGCCTGGCGAGCTATAGTCAATGCGGTCACAGAGTCAGACACAACTGAGTGACTGAGCATTCACACATGCACACACACATGCACACACCACACACACTATCCCTTCTCTTCAGGAGCCACTTGGAACTATAAAAAGATTGGAAACTCAGGTTTATTTTAGTGGAATTTATTTTACCTCCCCTAAGAGTTGCAAGAGCCATATTTTGAAACAGAACTTAGAAAGATGGTCTGGCAACTTCCAAACACTAAGCAGAATCATTTGTTTATGAGTTTGCCAATTTGTTGATTTCTTCCTTTTTTTCAATCTTTTGAGAGGTAATAAAATGAAAGTATATACACTGGAAGTACAAGAAAAAAATATGGCTATCCATGAATATGGTAAATGAGAAGGAAACTGTTATTTTTAAGTGGATCTCAGACTGTAGATCATGAACTGTGCTAAACTTTTTTCCTTAATTTTTAAAAAATCCTCACAACTGTAGGAAGTAGGTGATCAGTTACTGATCAGTACTTTTTTTTTCAGAGAGGGAAGCTGAGCTTTAGGAAAGTTTATACTTAGTTACCATATATACTATATATTATGCTAGTTACATACAGTTAGTAAGGAATAAAGTCTTTAAACTGGATCTCATTGATTTCTAAGTACCTGCATTGTCATCAAGTGAACCTCATGTATAAACAAAAAGTCAAAATTTTAGTGAGCAAGTATCCTTAGGATATTTAATAAGCAAAATACTCAGATAACAATTCAATTAGTGTTGCATGTACTCCTGTATAACATGCCACCCAATACTCAGTGGCTGAAAGTGACAACTTTTAGTTACTTTTCATTATTCTGTGTTAACTGGGCTCAGCTGGGTGGTTCTTCTGCCATACTGCACCAGATGTCAGTGACTCTGCAGTCATCTGGAGGCACTCCTGGGCTAGAATGTCCAAGACAGTTCACTCCAATGGCTGTATTTGATGCTGGCTCTTGTCTTGGATCTCAGGTGAAGTTGGGGCTGCTGACCAGAGTATCATGATTCTCTTTTGCACAGCCTTTGCACATGGCTTGGACTTTTCACAGGATAGCAGCTGGATTCCAAGAGGGAGCATCCAAATGCTCAAAAGTATGAGCTGTAGATCTCTTTAGATTCAGTCTTGATATTTACATGGGGCTTCTACTGCAAGATTCTATTTGTCAAAAAGTTATTGGATCAGCCTACACTAAGGAGAGAAATAAATTCTACCTCTTAAAAACTACGAGTGGCTAGGGATTGGGGGGGGGGCATTTTTAATCAACTACAAGTAAATGGTTATAATAATGGAAGTAGGACCCCTCTGCAACTAAATGTTTTTAGTTAATTTCACATGTACATATATTTAGCCATTGATAGTACACTTCTACTCTGTGTGGGTAGGAGCTCTGCACCTATTTTCACAACAGTGCTCATTCTTCACGCTCAGTAAATGAAGTTGACTTGCCCACAGATTCAATTGCTACAGATCGTTGCTGCTGAAGAGAGATCTCCTCCTACCTTCAGATCACCCTCCTACCTAAGCAAAAGGAAACAGAATGAAATCAGCCAGCCATTTCATTTCACAAATATCAATGTTCAGTTATTTCAAGCAAAAGCCTCTTGATATTCTCAGAGCAGGAATCTGCAACCTAAACCTAGAAGAGAAAATTTTATTCCACATTGACCTATCTTAGGGACAGGCAAGCACTTGCTGAAGAAGCAAGTTCTTGTTATTAATTAGTAATGCATTATTTCATGGTTGGAAAGGAACTTCATGACCTGTTGAGATTTAGAATGGGCAAAATCATCAATGTTCCTGTCATTTCAGAATAGGAAACAATTTTAGGCTAAAATGTGTGATTTCTGGAATGCATTTCTAAATGCTTCTATTCTTTTTTAACATTTTTAAAAACCACATTGAAAATAAAACTTTTGACTACTTTTAGTCTAAACTGATTGCTCTTCCCTAATATTAACACTTAAATAGTGTTTACCACTCAATTAACATTTGATGTTTTACTATAAACATAAGTTTATTTGAATCAGAAAAGGTCAAGAAATAAAAGTTTAAATTAAACAAGCAATTCTTTCAATCTTAACATGATTGTAAAAATGGAAATTTTTTGTTAAATGTAGTATGTTGTTTGGCAGAGTAAAAGCAAATGATTGTTTATTCACTACTGAGAAACTAATTATAATCATGTGGAATCATATGATAAGAATGGAAGCATGAGAGTAGATACAAGAAATAACAAGGAAAGCATTTGTTATATTTTTTCATAAATCTGAGGTTAAGTGTTGCAATGAGAAAAATTAAATTATTGATGATTATATTTTAATATGAAAAATTTTCATAAAACATATTTAATATATACATATATATATCTGTTCTTCAGTGTCTTCAAAATCTAAAAATAATGTGCATCCAAGAAAATACCTAAAAAGATAGCTATTTATATGGCTATTAACATACATGTATAAGGATATTTTGGTTAGAATCAATATAAATCCAGCAGTCCCCAATCTTTTTGGCACCAGGAACTGCTTTCATGGAAGAGTTTTCCCTTTGACCAAGAGTGGGGGAAAGATGGTTTCAGGATGATTCAAGGGCATTAGATTTTTTTATGCACTTTAATTCTAGTATTATTGTATCAGCTCCACCTCAGACCATTGGGCGTTGAATCCCTGAAGTTGGAGACCCCTGTATTATACTATTTGCTAAGCAAAGTTGGACACATAAAAAATGGTTATAATTCTTTAGGTGGTGATGGTTTAGTTGCTAAGTCATGTCCTATTCTTGTTACCCTATGGACTGTAGCCCACCAGGCTCTTCTGCTATGGGATTTCCCAGGCAAGACTACAGGAGTGGGTTGCCATTTTCTTCTCCAGGGGATTTTACCAACTCAGGGATGGAACTCACATCTCCCACATTGCAGTTGGATACTTTACTGCTGAGCTACCAGGGAACCCCCCTCCACCACCTTTCTTTAAGTTTTTGACTATTCAGCTAATACTTGATTTGTCTCCAAAATTCCAGTGCAGCTGTTCCTATGACACTAATCCAGTGGCTCTATAGGTTCTTCCTCTATTTGTTACTTCTTTTTCTTTCCCACCTCTCTGGTTCTCCCTTGGTTTAGAAGAGACCTCTGTGACTGGGTTATTTCCTTATTTTTTTATTTCCTTCATCTAAATCCTTAACTGTTTCCTTTTCTAGATGCTAGATCCTTTTCCTCCCCAACTTGGGTTGTAGGGGTCTGTCTTCACATGACCCAGTCTCATCACTAAGCCTCTTTTAACTCCTGACTATCAGAACCTCTGTCTCTGGAAATCCTCTCTTTAATATCTGGAAGCTATAATTTCAAAATTGAGCACATTATCTTCTCCTGAAAGTGTTTTTTTCTCATTGATTCATTTACCCCTATAATGGCATCACCACTTTAACAGTCTTCTCAGGCAGAGATATGAGTCTCAAGATGCCTCTGTTCCTCTCCTTTCCATATGCCTTCAGGCAATAGATTTCTAAACTCTTGTAATTCAGCCTCCAGTGTTTCTCTTAAGAATTCTTTTTTTTTTTTTCCAACACCATACAGTTTCAGACATTTGTTCAGTCTCTTTCTTCAACTCTATCGATGATTTATTTGTCTCCTTGCTCCCAAACGCTGCCATTTCCAGTGTCTTGAGAGCTTCCACCTTCTAAAACATACATCAAGCCATAAAACCCTATAAAGTATCTCCATTTCCTACAGAAAACTATCCACATTCCATAGATCTCATTCTAGATTCTTGAAGATCTTCCCCTGCCTGAATGGTAGTTTCATCTCCCAGTTCTGTGTTCTCTGGCTGTAGAAGACCATGCTGGCTGAGGTGTATTTCCATACCTTTGCACATGATGTGTCTTCTTCCTGAAATGTCCCTTAAAATTATCCTTCACCTAGTCAATTTCAAATCAGTATTTAAGATTCAGATGAATTGTTGCTTTATCTGTGAGGATAAAACTCTTTACAAAGTTAATAATTCTCTCCCATTTGCTATCATGTTACCTTGTGTTACCTTCCTGATGACTCAGGTGGTAAAGAATCCGCTTGCCATGCAGGAGACCCAGGTTCGATCTCTGAGTTAGGAAGATCCCCTGGAGAAGGGAATGGCTACCCGCTCTAGTATTCTTGCTTGGAAAATTCCATGGACAGAGGAGCCTTGTGGGCTAGAGTCCATGGGGTCACAAAGAGTCATACATGACTGAATGACTAACACTACCGTTACTATCTTATATATTTCTTTATTATTGCACTATGTTGCTTTGTATTTATTTGATTACCTATAGGATTCTACCACCAATTAATTTCAGTTTCTTTTTTTAAGGAAACAGTTTGTTTCTTATCAATCTTTGTCTTCCTAGGGTCAAAATAAGCCCTGGTGTATAGTAATCTCTGAGTAAAATTATCTTAAGTTAGGTGAGTTCTCTTATGTAATGTGCTTTTGGAGTTTGACAAAGCTGTATTCAAATCTCATTCTGACACTTGGAGTTTTTTGCTTATTTATTTTTCACCATCACATTTTCTTTATGTGAAGATAATGGTACTTATCTCACAGAATTGTTGTGAGAGCTGACATTAAATAATGCATGTGAAAACATTAGCACAGTGTCTTACATTTGACAAGTACTCAATAAATGATTCCTGCCACCATTATAGGGCTTAAGTCAAGTAGGAGAGGAAGTAGAGACCAATGGAATATAATAATCTGGGACAAAATTGAGGGATAAGAGGATGAAAGCTTAACCAGACTGAATGAAAGTTTTGGTGGTAATACAAGAAGGAGAGAACTGAAGGAAAAGGAAAAGGAAGTCTTAGAGAGTGGGATGTCATAGTTTAGCTTTCTGCTGCAGAGCATTTCATTGTGATGAAAAGATCCAAGATACAATCGTAAGTAAGGAAAAAGGAAATGGATTACAAGTAAGGGATCGAAAGGGAGATACACAAGGAGTGAAATATCATGATATTGGTGGTACTGGTTTAGTTGCTAAGTTGTGTCGGACTCTTGTGACGCCATGGAGTTAGTTCACTGCGCTCTGCTGTCCGTGGGATTTCCCAGGCAAGAATATTGGAGTGGGTTGCCATTTCCTTCTCTGGGATACCTTCCCAACCCAGGGATTGAACCAGGTATCCTGCAATGCAGATGGATTCCTGCTAAATTCTCACATTTTGAAATCTGAATAGCAAACGACTGTCAGGGAAATCAAAGCCAGTATTGACTAAAGCCTCAGATAATATCAGAAGCTTGTTGGTGCAATATTTGGCAGGTGAATAATGATGAAGCTCTGGTTAGGATCATAAGCCTGGAGACGTGAGAGGATGGACAGAGGCGATGCTCCCAGAAAGAACTTAAAACCACGTAGACCACAAGGCCCTGCATGTTCCATTACAAACAAATAATGGAAAAAACTCACTGCATCTGAATAAGCTTTCATTCCATTTCTGGAGATAGATCAACTGATAAACAGATAAATGAGATAAATAGAATTATATATCCAGTTACGTGTATACATTACCTGTCTATCTGTCTATATGTCTATCTAGCTATCTATTTTTAGGTAGAGAATTTCATTTTGGACATTTTAACTGCTGACTTTGTTGAACTACACACTGCTACTTATAAAAATAAAAATAAGACTATTCTATTCATAATATAAAATGTGCATTACTTCCCTATAAGTAGTTACCTGGGTTAGCTTTAAACTGTTTCTTGTTAACTGATATGCACACCATTGAACTGCATGTGAATTAAAGTATCAAAACTCAACAATATATTCATTATTGGTTTATACATGTGTAAATTTATTTATCATGTTTTTCATACTACCATTACTACATTGTAATAATATTTGTTGATGTGGTAGAGTAAAAAGTAATATAAGCCCATTTAAAAGGTTAATTACCTGTGTTATGAAACTGATAATAATAAAAATAAATATATTTTGTATTTATCAACATAAATAATACGTCAAGGGCAGCAAAATTATATCCAAAGTTAGAAAAACACAGTGAATCACCTTGGAATGATGCATAAGGATTCACATTTAATATTCACTTAGGGCCTGGCTAATGCTAGAAGAGAAAATGACAGTGCAATGTGACATCATGATAGAAATAGGAATAAAGTCCTGCCCAAGGGAAAGAAAGAGAAAGGCTTCACATAAATGTCACATTTTTTGTGTGTAAAGAAGAATGAGTAAGAATTCACTACTCAAAAGAAGATGCAGTGTTTGACTTATTACCTCTGCAATAAAGACACTGAAAGAATAGGAAGAATGTGAAAGTCAGGTTATTTTTCAAAGGCATTGCTGATTTTGAGCTCTGATTCAATTCCAAATGTACATTCAGTTGAGTGTTGATACAAACACATGTTTATTCATCTTTTGTCCACATATTCCTTTATTTTATCTTTTAAACAGAATTTATTGAAACCCTGCTATGTGCAAAGCACAGTAGCAGGTTCTGGTTAAACAAAGATGAAATCCTTAGAACGTTCACTAAGTTCTAGAGACAGACAATTGAGGGGCCAAAGCAATTCCTGAGATAATGCCACAACAGAGCACAGGGCTAGAGGTGGTACAAAAGTCATCAGCGTTGCTCAGTGCCACGTCTTCACTACGGAGAAGGTAACTTATTACAGCAAATTCATTACAAAGTTATTTCTATTAGAAAATATTAGATGTTCCTTTCAGAATAAAGTTTTGGTATTAAAAGAGCTACCAGTAAAAGACAGCAAAAGAAAATTTCTGTTTGTTGTAGCAAAATAGAAGCAGTAAAGGTTTTCAAACAGATTGCATAGTACCTAATTGTGGAAAATGGAATTAGTTTAGCTAATTAGTTTTATTTTTAAAAGGTCATAAGTTTACTGCACTTACTCCTTTCAGAAAGGAAATTGTTGCTGACCTCTGAAGTCTCCTCCAACCCTGATGGCCTGTCAGTTAACAACCATTGGAAATGTTAAAAATAAACAGTGTTAAGTTTCACCTGCATTTGTGCCATTCTGAAGATCATCTTTCTCAAACATCAGAATTTTATATCAGAACCACCTCTGATTCTTCTAAGACCTTTTGCCATGTTTTTAAAAGTAACTACCTTCAAGTACACATCTTCTGATCATGTTTAAGTCAATTGACTTGTCATTTAATATTGCTGTGCTAGTTTGATAAGAAGTGTTATTTTGCTTAAGTATTTTTAAATTTAGTGGGGCTAGTTTGCTCGGTGTGTTTTTAAATTTAAAAATAAATGTTACTTTAATGTTATATTCAGTGAAATCTTGGGAGCTCCTTGGGTATGCCTCAGTCGTTTATAGCAGTCTGTCTAGGACCAAACAAAGAACCAAGTCTTCTTCCAGAGGAGCAGAGGCACTGAGGCTGGAGACCAAGAGGTGCTGAGAGGAGGGCTCCTGAGCAGACAGAGCTAGGATTCAGAGAAGCGCATTGGGAGTGGGTGGAGAGAGCATGTAGGCAGAATCTTTAAACAGCAATGTCCAAATTTCCAAGAAGACTCTTCTGAAGAACACCTGTCAGCAAGTAACTTGCTGGATTCCAGGCACTGGCTTGAGTTTCAGGGTTGAACCTGAACTTCCAAAGGGATCATAGAGGAGAAAGACAAGTCACAGTCTTGGAGAAGCTGGGGTCTGAGACACGCAGCAGTCACTTTTCAGGCACAGGGAACAATCCAAGGGTGCAATTAGCAGGTCCAGTATATCGAAAAGATGTTGGGTTTAATAAAGAAAAAGAGGTTGTTGGTTTATTAGGGGGTTAATCCCCTCTTGAACCATGACCTTTTCATCCCTTCTGTAGCCTTTTCCTATCAACTTCTGCTGTCCTACAAAGGAGGTTAGGGGAGGAGCCCAAACAGAGGTATTGGATTGGCCACAGCATTCGTTTGTGTTTTTCTGTAAGATGGCTCTAGTAGCGCTTAGTTGTCTTGAACTTCACTAGAAACAATTTTGTTAGACTGTATTGTGACAGTTATCATTTCACATGATTTAAAAAAATTATCAAACCTGGTGAATTTTCATGTGGCCATTTAAATATTCAAGATTGATGAAAAAATGTAACATTTTCAACATATTATGCATATTATTCCAAGAAAGTTAAAAATCCAACTGAAATGCAAAAAAAAAAAATTTGTGTGGTGTATGGAGAAGGTGCTATGACTGGACGAATATGTCAAAAGTGGTTTGTGAAGTTTTGTGTGAGACAATGGAGATTTCTCACTGGACAATGCTCCACGGTCAGGGTAGATCAGTTGAAGCTAATAGTGATCAAGGCATTAATGGAGAACAACCAATGTTATACCATGCGGGAGATAGTGAACATACTAAAAATATCCAGATCAAGTGTTTAAAATCATTTGCACCAGCTTGGTTATGTTGATCACTTTGATGTTTGGGTTCCACATTGTGCTCACTTGCTCAATCATGTCCAGCTCTTTGGGACACCATGGACTGTATCCTGCCATGCTCCTCTGTCCATGGGATTCTCCAGGCAAGACTAGAGGAGTGGATAGCCATTCCCTCCTCCAGGGCATCTTCCCAACCCAGGGATTGAACTCAGGCCTCTCACATCTCCTGTATTAACAGGTGGATTCTTTTTGTGCTACCTGGGTTCCACATGAGGTAACTGAAAAAAAATCTTCTTGACAGTATTTTTGCATCCAGTTCTCTACTTAAGTGTAACAAAATGTTTTGTTTTTAAGACAAATTGCGATGGGTGATGAAAAGTGGATACTATACAATAAGGTGGAATGGTAGAGATCATGGGACAAGTGAAATGAACCACCGCCAATCACATCAAAGGCTGGTCTTCATCCAAAGAAGGCATGCTGCATATGTGGTGGGATTGGAAGGGAATCCCCCATTATGAGCTCCTTCTGGAAAACCAAATGATTAATTCCAACATGTACTGCTCCCAATTAGACCAACAGA